>NW_017308091.1:3790-4023 GCF_000935625.1 Nanorana parkeri | reverse complement strand
CCCCCTCCCGCTGTCAAGCTGGTCCCGGGCTCCGGTGTAAGCCCGGGACCAGCATAGTGCCTCTGTCACAGGGGATCAGAGGGAGCTCGGTACACGAGCTCCCTCCGGTCCCCTCTCCGCTGTCAGAATGCGGAAGTGTTGTATATTACATCACTTCCGCATTCTTGTGTCACTCTCCAGCTTCAGATGTGTAGAGAAGCTGATGAAGCAGGTCTCTGCTTCATCAGCTTCTT
>NW_017308091.1:0-797 GCF_000935625.1 Nanorana parkeri | reverse complement strand
ATTATTTACTATCTCTTTATTGCAGGAATAATGTTTTTTAACGTTTATTTTTCTTATAAACTTCTGTATGTCAAGAAACGTTTGAAATTTATTTAGATTAGTTATTGGGGCGTAATTAAGGCCTAAACTAAGAACCCTTTCTTCTTCCGTATTTAGCTGAACCGAGCTAAGGTTAAAAATTCCTTTGGTTAAAATCTCCGTCCTCTTCTGGGATTGTACCCTTCTGCCCCCTCTGCATCCTCTTTTCTTCCATTTGGGAACCAGGGGTCTGCCCTTTGGGGTTGCATTGTGATCCATGGGTCCCTTCCTCCTCTCTGGGACCAACCTCCTCTCCTTCCATATGGTCTGTGGTGCCCATATCCCATATTCTGACCCATTGTATCCTTTATATTGGGCCCCCTCCAAGGTCGAGGATGGTATTCCATTATTGGTCTTACTAACTTCTCCCTTGGGGTGGGATAATTTCGAACATCCTCTAAAAAACGATTTGAGGTTTTCTGACTCTGATCATTAATTCGATCATGAGGGTTATTTATTTCAGTTCTCCCTTCATGATCTTCTTGTGATAGAAGGGGGTGAAAACTTTGTGGGAGTTCTCCCTTCGGAGTAGGATTTTTGCTAATTAAATTAGCTATCGACTCTATTCCCCCTTCCCTTTCTCGTTTTCTTTTTTTAATAGGTTTCCAGTGTGGGTCATCAGAGTTACTATAATCCATTTTATCTTCTGGGTATTTTATACTAGTATTACAACTGTCAATATATTCTTCTTCTATTGTTTGCCATTTATATATTTTCCC
>NW_017308090.1:287418-287811 GCF_000935625.1 Nanorana parkeri | reverse complement strand
TAGCAAATAGATACCAGGAGTCGGGATACAAGATTCTGACATGGTGGTACAGGGTCCCGTGGTTGCTCCATAAAATGAACAGTTCGATCCCAGACTTGTGTTGGAGGTGGGGAGGGGCATCGGGCACGATGTTACACATCTTCTGGACGTGCCCTGAGATACAGACATTCTGGAGGCAAGTACTGGAGCTGATTGAGACGCTGACAGGGGCGGACCTCAGGGACAACCCAGCAGCATGTTTACTGCATCTGACTAAACATTCGATCCCCAGGTATAAACGCTCCCTGACACATCACCTGTTGAATGCAGCTCGGGCGTGTATACCCCTGAGATGGCGGGATCCCCCCCCACTCTCAGTCCGCTTATGGCTCTCCAAAGTCCAAGATATATACC
>NW_017308090.1:283852-287209 GCF_000935625.1 Nanorana parkeri | reverse complement strand
ACTCCTGGACAGACCCTTGACGGTATTTGAACAATTATGTTCAGATCAGCCTCCTACACGTCACGCAGTATCTTGCCCATACTCTGTAACCACATACAATGTTTTTTGTTTTTTTTTGTATATGACTTTTTTCTCAGTCAATAAAGAATTTTAAAAAAAAAATAGTGCTAAGTGTTCATATGTGATTTGCATCTTCTTTACAGCCTCTCCACATGCAGTGTCTGCAGTTATACCAGGCTGCATGTGTGTTTCTAAAGGAGAATATTTTCTATTTCATTGCTGGCTGCATTTTTTTCACAGCCAGCTCCTGAGTCCACATGCTAAGTGGCTGCGTGTGCATTTTTACAGGCAGGGCATATATCCTAATTGTTGCTTGCTGCATTTTAAAAAATCTTTTTTGGTAAAAAAAACAGTGTAATATTCTTAAGCAATATGCATCAGCACAGAAGCCTATTTTTTCCCATGGGAAGCATGTGACTGCCGGTTTTGCAGGCAAGAAATTGTGGCAAACAATCTACCTTCCTGACCTTTCATGGTGGCAGATATTGTACTGATTTGTAATCCCTTTTGCTTTATTAGATAGGGAGGAGGTGTGTATAGTGAAGGTGAATCAAACATCTTCAAATTTTGAAATTTTGTCATGTTTGAAATGTGTTTTTTAAAGGAGTGTGATAGATGTGCCAATTGATGTCAGTATTTAGAACTGATGTCCTTTATTCTTGGGTGTGGAGTCTTTTTGTGTCCAAGGAGGTAATTTTCCAGGCCACCTTTTTATGCATAATGGGGGATTAACAAGGTGAAAAATTGTTGTCTGTCTTAATGGCAGAGGGGATTGCTGAATTCAGGGGCCACAAAGAGGGAGAGTAAAAAAGGTGGCTAACAGAAGAGGTGTTAGCTAGGGGAGGAAGATGAGAGAAAGGGAGGTAAAGAGAGGAGGAAAATAGTTAGGTGATTGGGTCAAGCAATATCTGATTCTAAAATTAAAACACAGGACAGTGAGCAGACAATACCCCCTATCTGGGAAGACATGGGGACAAATACTGTGTGAAGCCATGAGGCACTGCACACTCTTTCAAGATGCAATTGCTTTAACAACCCCTTTTTTCCAAATTGGAAATATTCAGAGTGAGAAAGACTGTGGGGCAGCAAACAGAGTACATTTACAAAGTTTGCATATTACAGTGTATGTACATATTTACACACACCTCCATTTAGCAAAATTATTATTTTTATCGTTTATGCTCGTATATGTATATGGGTTCAGGTACCAGCCTATAAATACTTTCTAAGATCATTCTTTAAATTGCACACATTTAGAAGCTTGGCTAAGTGCTAAAAGAGCTCTATTCTAATATATTTTTGAAGCATTCTCCATGGTTTTCATGTGTTGGCATTTATGATGTTATTGTGTTTTTTATCTTGGTTTGCGTATGGTCAGACATGTATTGGCAGTTATAAGATTTTATAACCAGTTTAATATCATAGAAAGTCTTGGACTTAGAACAACCAATGTGAGTATAATTCAATAGACTGGCTCTACAAAAATGCAGACCCACAGTCTGTGAAGTCATCAAGTACTATTCAGTATGGAATTGCATTTACCATTTAAGTACCAGGTGCAGTGTGGGTATACCACATAACTGACTTTTACAACATATTCTTGATGACTAATATATATTATTATGCATCTATTTTCCTTACCAGCTATTGTAAAATATTTTAAAAAATTACTCTGTTTTCTCTTACTGAAATAGAATTAAATTGCTAAGCACAGCAATAAAGGATGTTGAAACTCCCAGCTGACAGTCTATAGAGCAACAAAGCTATAAACTATATTTATTTAATTCACTCCAGCAACAGTTTAAAGTAAATGAGGGGAATTTATCAAAAGTGGAGCAGCTAAAATCTGGAGCAGTTGTGCATGGCAACCAATCAGATTCTCTTCAGTTAAAATTTGAAAATGAAAGAGAGAAGCTGATTGGTTGCCATGCACAACTGCTCCAGATTTTAGCTGCTCCACTTTTGATAAATTCCCCTCAATGTGTTTTGCACTGAAAGGTCTTCATGCCACTACACCAAAAACATGATTACTTACATAGTGATGTATTGCCTTGTTCCACCTTTCAGACCCCAAAATGTAATAACTTCCTTTTAAAAAAAACAAAAACACATATGTGATCAATTATGACATAATTAGAAATTAAGAAAATATTCTATGAATCTGATAATCAATTATGATAGTACTGAATTCGAAGATGTTTGCCATTCAGAGAAAGAACGATTCTCAAGCACTATCAATCACAGTAATCACAGTTAATAGAAGGGTAGAACAGGTATAATCCAAGTAGCAAAACTTCAGCAGAAAAAAATAATTTATAACACATAGGATTAGGCAAGGTACGCAACATGTGTATGAGCGTGTCTATGCCTATAATAATAGTTAAATCAAATAATTTTCTTCATATAGCTTATACAAGAATTTGATATTGCCGTCAAAAGAATAGGAAGCAAGGAAGAGACCGGAGGGACCTACACCTACCAGTGGAAGGGGTGCAAAAGGGCAAATGGGAAAGTAAATAGTAAAGTCTCAATCTATTAAAAAGGAGCAGTCCAGAAGAGTTAAATGCTACATCTGAATATCCATGTCATCTACCTAATTACACTATAAAATTGTGTGTGAAGCAGCAGGTGTTCATTAATATGTAACTAACATCTAAAAGCTTCATATATGGGATGTATAAAAAAATGATAATAGGACTAATAATGATTGCTAAAAGTAATACTAATTAATATTAAAAAGAAGAGGGCTATGTAGTACAGTTACTGTGTAATAGCCAGCAGTTCCAGTTTTTCAAGAATTTGTGCAGGGAAATATGCCTTAGCAAAGAGATATTCAAAATGGGCATGGATATTGAGAATATCTAAAACTGATTGTAATGAGAGAGGTTCTGTGTGCTTCCAAAACCGCACCATTGCTAGTCAGGCTGCAATAAAGACATGGGACACGGTTGTGTGAAATTTATAAGGCTAGTGCTGGATTCAGAGGAATCCGAATAAGTGTTACCGATGTGATAAAGGGAACATAAGTTACCACAGTTCCTCTAACAGAGTGGAGAAGTTTACAGAAAGCCAATTGCCAATTTTTGTGGAGTGTAATACTGCTTGTGAAGGAGCTTTAAGAGTGATTCCCAGTGGGTTACACATTAAGACGTTGTTAGTGGCCTGCTAATAGTGCAACACCATTGTTGGGTTGATATGGAGAAGTTTAGTCTCCTTTTCACACCCAGAAGAGTGTGGATGCTCAAAGTGTCCCATACACAATTTAAAGTATTTTGTTATATCTGTTAGTTAAGTGCA
>NW_017308090.1:270757-283776 GCF_000935625.1 Nanorana parkeri | reverse complement strand
CCCCCCCCAAAAAAAAAACCTTTTATCATGTCTGAAATTCAGAACTATCCCGTGTCCTGTGCACACTTCCTGTAATATCTCATGGGGCATATTTAGCCCTCCCAGTTCTTATCTTGGACTACAGCCTAATTAGTGTTTATGTTGTGGAGAATGGGATAGTAGGGGAGGCTTGAGTAGTTTAGCAAAAAGGTCACTGGGCAAGGCTGACACCACTCTGAGCTGAGAGCATTTCTGGCTATTCAACAGGTATTCTTCTGTACTTGTATTTAAAGGGATAAAACACTGGAAAATGTGCATTCATGGCAGAGATGTAGTGCATATGTTTTGTTTACTTATTTTGCTCTAACATACACTAGCATAAGGAAAATAAATTTGGACTTCAAAAGCTTTTAAATGTATAACACAATGTTGCTACAGTAAGAAATGCAGCGCTGCATAGTTTCTCCTATTTTGTATGTAAGAAAACTGTTCCTGGAGACCTCCACCTTAATCCATTCTCAGCATCATGTTTTCATATTCTGACTGGACAATCAAGGAAGGCCTGGAGCAAAGCAGACCCCAAACAGAGTCCCAGCAGCATTTAAAAAAATGCTTGGGACAGTGCAAGACAATTCTTGGGATAAAGATAGATCTATACAAAAAGGTTAAAAAACCAAATAAAAATAAAATAACTGGCAGACTCGATAGACCACTATCTGCTGTCACTTTTCTATGTTATTATGAAGTGCAGTTATCTTACTGCTGCAGCTTGCCCAGGACCAACGAGAGAAAATGGCTATGCCTAGAAGATTTTACCCTCACAGATGTTAGTGACAGTGTTCTTGGATCAATTCTTGCATACCAATTTGGACTTTCCCTCTCAGGGTTTTGGAATGAGTTGAAAAAGACCATGGCAGTGGTCTATGTGAATTATAAAAGTATTTGTAGTAGATAGATTAATATATACAGATGCATAATGTGGACTGCAAAAAATAAAGGAAGGGGCACATTGTTTAATGTTGTGGGTTCATAGGACAGCCACTCCCCTTTTCTCCTGCATCTTTTATTATATATACTGTATATATTGGTTAGCATCCTCTTAAATATCCTGAGGTCATATTGCTATGGTGTTTTTTCTTCCTACTCTCTCTTTTCCAGTTGCAGGTGTGACGATGGTTGTTGGGCAGAATCCTAAAAAAAGCAAAGCTGTTGCTGAGGAAAAAAACATCAAGTTTACTGACCTGTCACTGGACATTTAGCTTCAGTGGCAGATCAACAAGCCAACGACTACACTTCATGGACTTCATATTCCTTTGATAGCAATTTATTGTCAGCACTTTCCGTCAACAGGGATCCTTCCTTCCCTTCCCTAGTTCTTGACGGCATGCTTTAAGGTGGTAATATTGCCCACACAATGGAGTGGACAAGGTGTTGTATGAATTTTACAGTTATTTTATAAATTATGATAGGACTTGAGTCTCATCACTAAGCCTTTGGTTTATATTCTAAAACTGTTAAAGTTTTATTTAGCCCCAATAAACGGCCATCATAATGCAAGTGTGTGGTGTCTATTTTTAATACCGTATGTATTGCATTGTATTATAACTATACTATCTCCTTTCATTTTGTAATGTACTTTGCAAACTGTTGGAATTATCTCAATTCTGTATAATAATATTAATAACAATAAAAGTTAAGGTTTGATGTAGTGGGGAGGTAGAGCACTGTGCAATCCCATGTTCTTCTATTGTCCAGATTACCTGATGGATCACCATAGATTCCTGCACAACCTGTTTTTGTGACATAGGCAACTGCAGATTATATTTAATGTAATGTAGGTTGTCATTTTGGACTTTCTAAAATTGTAATATCTAGTTCAGTTTGTTACCAATGTTACGTTATAGCTGGAAATGTCAGAAAAGATTTATTTTGTCACTCCACCTTTTCACTATTGAAGGCTATGACTGATTAAAAGGTAAATGAGGTGTGGGGGCGGAGGAAGAAGCATTTCTGAGGTATTACCTGAAAATGACAGTCATGTAAACAAAGTTTAGCAGGTATAAAGTGCAGGTACCTGCCTCATGTACATTGCTATTGCCCTTTACAAAGACGAACCAATAGGAAATTTGCAAAGTGGGAAAGAATTGGCAAGCTTTAAACATACTAGAAAGTGTTGGAGTTGCCAAAAAGAAGGACTTGGTATTTAGGCATAGTGATGGGGACTACAGGCATGTAGAGTTACTTCTGAATGCCTGAATGTTATTTTTTTAAGTTGAAGTAATATACATGAAAATAAATAAGTATCACAGGGGACAGAATACAGGGTATGATGTGATTTTCTGCTTCTGTCAATGTGTTTGCATACTCTCTATTTAATAGCATGAAGCTTATGATATTGGGGTTCATTTACTTAAGGAATAAATAATATTAATTTAAACATAAATGTCTCCATATTCTTAGTGAAAAAGGTGAATATGTGTTAATGTCAATAATCCAACCAACTTGGATTATTGTCAATAATCCAACTAAAGGTGCCCATACACCTTTCGATAATCGTATGCGATCAACTTTTCGTACGACAATCGTAACGTGTGAATAGAGTGCCGGACCGATAGTACTGTACAATCGTATGACTTTTGACGGTCAAGCATGCTTGAAAACTTTGGTTGATCGTACGATGTTCGCATGGTTGGTGGCGTTTCCGTCCGTCAAAAGTTGTACGATTAACTCTGCGCATTCGCAAACTAAAATAATTGCAGTCAATTACCGCAAGTCGTCCAGGTGGTTTTTTTAAACTACCGCTGATTGAACCTTGCGATAATCGGGGCAGGATGGGGCCGATCATTGGTTCAACCCGGTTCGATCATCGGACGAAAAGTTTTGTCCGATAATCGTAAGGTGTATGGGCACCTTTTAGATGGCAAAGTCCAGAACTAGGCCCAGGTGCTGTGTCCAATTTTATCTTCTGTTCATAGAAGGACACAGCAAAGATCAATAGATCTTGACCAACTGAGACATCAACAAGCAGTGAACCACAACAGGGTGGGGTAGGAAGGAAACCACCGGAGTTGACATGTAAACCCAGGACATTAAACCGACGCCTATAGGACCTTAGGCCCAAAACTGGCATCTGAAGAAACAAAAACATCAACCCTATAAAACTTGGTAAAAGTATGGACAGAGGACCATGTGGATGCTTTACAGACTTCAGAAACAGAAGCATGATTTTGAAAAGCTCAAGAACCACTCATAGCCCAAGTAGAATGGACAGTGATGGAAGATGGAGGTTGCCAACCCCGGATAGTATAAGCCTGGAAGATCGTCTGATGAAACCAGCTGGAAATTGTTGATGAAGAAGCAGCCTGACCTTTTACAAGGACCATCCATAAGAACAAAAAGTGAATCAGTTTTACAAAAGGATGCTGCCACCTCCAAATACATTCTGACAGCTCGACAACATCCAGTGTAACACCTGTTCCAACTGATGAACTGGCCTGTGACAGAAGGAAGGCAAAACAACAAGGATTGAAGACTAAGAGGGTTATTCACGAGGAGCCGAATGATCCAGTCGTTGCTTCGGCCAATACTTCAAACCGAAGGGCTATTCACAATAGCCCGTACAGCAACCGAAGGCAGCCAAGCGGCTTACCCGTGCCGAACGTATGTGCTTTGGCTCGGCTGACCCGTAGTGACAACCGAAGCATGGAGAAAGGTCGGCCTAACGTCCGACCGTTCTCCATGCAAATGACAGCTGGGTAGAGCCAGCCGTGATCTCACGGCTGGCTCCGCCCAGTTGCAATGACAGATCAGCATCCTCAAATTACCTGGGAACGCTGATCTGTCAGTAAACAACAATTGGGCAGATCCGGCTGTGACGTCACGGCTGGCCCCGCCCACTTGCTGGAAGACTCTGACAGGTTCCAGCAAAATGTAAACAGTTGGGCGGAGCTAGCAGTGATGTCACAGCTAGCTCCACCGAATTGCTTATATTTTGCCGGGATCTGTCAGATTCCTAATCCTGCGGCGGAAGTTCGTCGTGTGCGGTTAGGTCGGCAGGTGTCATCTTTTGAAAAAAACTGTTTTACATTATTTTGTCGAGTCGTCTCGGACAACGCTGGACGTCGCGATTGATTTTAGGATTAGGTCGGTGGATTTATTTTTTGTGTTTTTTTTTTCACTTAAAGGATTTTTTTCTAAGTCTTTTTATTTCAATTTATTGTAACCCTTTAGTGAATGGGTAGGGGTACAAGTACCCCTTATTCATTCACAAGGGGGGGTGCACCTGGGGACCCTGATGTGAATAAGCCCCCTGCCCACTCCCCCACAACCAACACCCCAGGGCTTGTGGGGAAGAGGCCCCTGTCCCCATCAGCATGGGGACAAGTTGCTTTTCCAGGGGCGACCGTGGAAAAGCACCCTCCCAGTGCTGAGGACATGTTGGCGGCGGCGGGGGCTTCTGCCCTGGGAATTTTAGGGGGGACCCCACTTTGTTCCCATTTTTGGGGGTAGGGTTTCTCCTTAGAAATTCTTACCAGGACTTAAGGGCCTGGTATAACTTTGGGGGGAACCCCACGCACTTTTTAATTTTTAACTTGGGAGTCCCTCCTAAAATTCCTACCAGACCTAAGGGGCCTGGTATGACTTTTAGGGGAACCCCACGCTTTTTATTTCTTGTTTTTTAATGGTGTCCCTCCTAACTTTCCTACCAGATCTAAAAGGGTCTGGTATGGTTTGGGAGGGGGTCCCCATGCTGTTTTTTTTTCTTTATTTTACTTTTATTATTTTCTTAACTTTTTTTATATATTTTTTTTTACATTTATTTAAATCATTTTAAACGTTTTTATTTGTTTACATTTTTTTCTAGTCTGCTCACTACCTCGGAGGTAGCAAGCAGATTAGCCAAGCCAAATGCTATCTATTCAGATGATCCTGTAATCAGTACACAACACTCTATACAAATATTTAACAACTGTTAAAAATTGTGTGATAGCTGTTTTTTTTATATAACATATCATTTTGATATTTAGTAAATCAATTAATTATATCTAAAATAGCCACAGCAAATCATTTCAGGACAATTTCTGAACCAGAAAAAAAAACCTTATAGCTCCCTTTATGCATTTGGAGCTTTCGCTGCTCTATTCTGCATGACTTAAGATGTTTGTTAGTGCAATAGAACTTTCCACATAGTTATTAAATAAGCAAATTGATATGTGTAAAACCGCTACTGGCTGGGCTGGAAGCATTGTGAAGCTATTGTCGTTATATGTTGTATGCAAACGTATGATCGCAGTGAGTCATGAATCTTACACTGGCAGATGCTTTTGAAACAAGATATGATTTATTCATGATCTGTTATTTTAACACAAACTCAGAATTCCTGCATTACTTTTCCATTCCTTGTTATGACTATATAAAATAATGTAGTAATATTAAATATTTATTTTTAATCCCAAAAATCTCTGTACCAATCACATGAGTGCCAAAAAAGAAGTGCACTCTGGGGCCTGTTTATTGTATTAAAATGAATGCACTAAAAAGGAGCTCCAGGAAAAAATTATGATTTTGCAAATAGCACACGTTAAATAAGTTACCTCTAATAATGAGTATACTAGGTGCGGTTGGCTGCTGGTTACTTTAAAAATAATTTCTTGATTGAAGCTGGATACTACCTTCCACCTCTGCAGGGATAAGAGCAGCAGCTGGGACATTTCGTGGAATTCACCTGCCCCTCCTCTCCCTTTGTCAATTCACAAAAAGCCTTGTATTGAATGCAAGGCATTAGTCAGTGGACAAGGGGAGAGGAAGGTTGGGTAAAAAATAGGACCTTCCCTCTCTTCCCTTATCCATTCACAGAATGCCTTGTATTCTCTTACATAGTTACATAGTATTTCAGGTTGAATAAAGACACCATTCCATCAAGTCCAACCTATTGCGTGTGTGCATTTATGTTTGAGCAGGTGTGTGCATGTGTATGAGACCATGTGCGATTTTGCTCTTAGGCATACCTGTACCCCTGTATGTTATGGTCTCCGAGGAACTCGTCCAGGAGTTTCTTGAATGATTCCACACTCTTAGCTGAAATCACTTCCTGCGGCAGCGAGTTCCAGACCTTAACCACTCTAACTGTGAAGAACCCCTTGTGCCCTGTGTTGAAAAAAAATTTCCACCAATTTTTGGTTGTACCCTTTTGTCTTTGTTACAGAGCTAACCGTAAACAGTTTGTTAATATTGTTGCTGTCACCCAAAATATTTGTAGACACCCTCTCCTCTTCCCTTATCCTTTCACAAAAAACCCTGTATTCTGTTCAGAGAACAGAGTGCCCATTTTATTTGGGTATGTATTTAAAGTCATAGCAAAACCTGCAATGTCAACAATATACATAAATTACACAACTGTTTTCATCCTACAAATAACAGGCATTTACAAAGGCAGTGTGTTACATAAAATGTTGCTGCTAGATAACTTGGCCAGACAGGGCAGAAAACATTCCATCATCTGGTCTCTGATGACTACAGCAGACATCCAGATTCAATGAACTCAATGAACTGATTTTTTTTCATGATACTGCACTATCGGAGTATTGGCTTTTTTTTCTTCCTGAGCTACTGATGAAACGAAGGTGGAAACGAGAGTATGTGAGGAGTAATGGCCGGAGAAGTTTGATGCCGAGGATCTTCTGTGTTACATGACTACTAGTTTATAGTTGTCCATTCTGTTTGGTGAGTTAATTGAATTCAATTAGGGAAAGGGATTTGAACACAAGTTTTTAGCAGTGCCGTCCGTCCGTTTTTTTACTACGGGCGGACGGCAAGAGGTTAAATGAGTTGCAGAGCAAGTAGTAAAGTGATTTTTTCCCTATCTTTTGACTGAGTACTGGTGATAAATCGTACACAGTTACTTTCACATGCAATCTTAAGATATTTGAAAGTCTACCTAAACTCAAACAGTAAGTATTTGCCAATCCTATAGCTTGAAATGTTAATTGTGCCAAGCAGTACCATGAAAATGTAAATTTTGCTTTGAATTCCTTCTGAAAAATCATAGTACTCTGCCTGACTTGTGACTGTGCCAAGACACTCCTGTTCTGTAACCCTGTTGTCTTGTAAGCTGTGTATATGCAGTGTAAGATCATCCAAGGTACTGCTGCCTGTGACTGCTAGTCTCACAAGATTTGGAGTGAGACTGTGCTTCTTACTGTTCTCTCTGCTGGAGAGAAAGCTGTACCAGAAAAGTTGCAATGCAAGAATCTCCCTACTTCATGTATTCATTATGTGGATCTGAGCTTTCTTCACCTTTCCTGCTGCTTTTGGATAACTACCCCACCAGTTATCAGATTGCCAGCCATCATGGGGGCAGTTCTGACATGAAGAAGCAAAGCACTGTCTCTACCAAGATGGCCATCTACACACAGAGATCAGTGTAGTACAAGGCATGGTAAGTCGGTAATGGGGAAAAGATCAACTGCAGCGAGACCACATGCAATATTGATGATTAGTCCTTTGTTTCCTGCTTCCACAGTTTGAGTACAGTCAAATCTTTTGTACTTGACACTCCACTCCTCTAAACAAATCAATCATCTGAACAAAAATCATGGTAAATTACATATGATCATGCATAATTGCAGACATTAAATAGCAGCACACATTTTTTAGTTAGTCAGCCGTCCGTCCGTTTTTTTCTTAACGGGCGGATGGCAAGAGGTTAAAGACGCCTGTGTAAAGTCGCCATCTAGCCTTTGTCTAGCAAGTTCCACAAAACATATAATTGATGATTGTCAGGTAAAGCTTGGATAGTATGTTTAGGCCAAAGCAATCAAGCTTGCATTCAGGTAGGGTTACTTTCATTGCAACATTTGTTAAAAATGCTTTTCATGTGCTGCATCAGTATTGTCCTTTTTCTTTCTTTTTCCTCTTTTTCAGATGATGCCATCTACAAAGTTGCTCTACCACAATTTCTCTTTCTAACAACTACATTTTTTCGCTGAAACATGAAAGATAATATTAAATACTATTAACATATAAGTTATTAAAAACCTTTACTTTATACATTTTTCTAACATATAAAAAGAGGATAAAACAGCTCATAGTAATCTTGTTGTGAATTAAAGCTAAACTCCAGAAAGCTTACAGTTGCATCCTCACCCCTTCCTCACTTCTAGCCCATTCACAAAAGGCCCTGTACTTTTCGGTGAATGAGGGACAAGAGGACAGGGCAGCGATGTGACATGATCTCTTCTTCCTCCAATCACAGAACACCTTGTATTCTGTGATAAAAATGCAAGGCTTTTTGTGAATGGAGGAGGGGGTAGGGGGTACAAATTGAGCTTTTATACTCCTCTACCTACTTTTCTCTCCCCTGCAGCACCGGGAAGCTCAGGGCTTTGTGTCAGAGCCATAATGCGGCAAAATATGATTTTTATATAATGCAGAAGCCATTCACACCTAGTATACACCTTATTAGTGATAGCCTATATAGTTAGTATGTATGTAAGTATGTATGTAGAACAGTATGTAAAAGAGAATGTTAAGCTTTAACCACCTCCCATCCACCGAATGTAGGGTAACGACGGGAGCCTTCAAAATGTCAAAATTTGAAACAGCCAGCGATGGTCGGCGTCTGTAAAGATGCCCGATTGCTTGTATGTGGTACACCCCCACTCTCCTCACCCCTCCTCCTCCGCCACTGCACTGTGCCCAATACGGGAACGGCATTGTGGATCTGTGCAGGGAGAACAGAGAGAGATCAGTACACAATTTCCCTCTGATCTCCTCCCTGTTCTGGGAATGCAGGAAGTGATGTTTATTACATCACTTCCATATTCAGCTGTCACTCTCCAGCTACAGGAGCTTCTTTGGGTCCCTAGGTGACATTTGGGGTCTTAGGGGCTTCTTATCCCCCTATGTGATAACAATAAAGTTAAGTGTAAAAAAAAAATTGGGTCCCAAAAAAAATAAAATTTACACACACACACAAAAAAAATAAACCACAAATAAATGTTCAAGGTCCCCACCCCCACACGCAAAAATGTGTTGGATGCATGGTACATATCATCACGAACATCAGAGCGAGAGCAATAATTTTAGGGCCATCAATCACTGTTAACACTAAACTGATGAGCGGTAAAAGCTTTTAAAACATTGCCTATGGCCAATTTTGCGTGGGGTAGTTTTTTGCAATTTTGCGGGCGTGCGCAATATTAAGGCTTGACGTGTTTGGTGTCTATTTACCCGACGTGACCCCATCTTTTATATTTTACCAAACAATTGGGTAATAATAAATGTTTCCTAACATAATAAAGGGAAAACTCTTTTTTTTTATGTAGTAAAAAATAAAACCCCCAGTGGTGATTAAATATCACCAAAAGAAAGCTCTATCTGTCCCCCAAAAATTATATAAAATTCATTTCAGTACAGCGTTGCTAATGGAATAAATGTCAGTCAAAGTACTGCAGTGCTGAATAGTGTCAAATGGCCTGGACAGAAAGGGGGGTGTAAACACCCCAGTCAGCAAGAAGTTAAAAAAGGCTAATCACATCCTGAAACACACCATCCAAGAAAAATAAATAATATACTGCCTAAATTGGTGGTTCCGCAAAGGGTGGGAACCTCTTAGGCCATGACCAGGGAACCAGTCAGTGCAGACATAGACTGCAGCCGCCGGATCACCAGTCTCTACTCCTGGAGGAGGCACCAGTGAGGGGCACATGACAGTGAGCATTTGTGAGTATAAAGGGATTTAACATTTGTACTGAAAAAAAGGGGGGGCTCAGTGAAAAGACTTCTAGCTCTGCCCAACCAAATCACTTAGCTTGTTAAAGGCAATCCTGTTTCCAAAAATGCTAGTCACCTTGCTAAAATCCTGGTTTTCTAAGTCACTGACCTGAAACAAACACATGCAGAAGGACTTCGACTCAGTCAATCCAACATCTGGATCGGCTGAGCAGAATGGCAGTGAGTGAATAGCTGAATGCTGCCGAGCGGCATTCGGCTCGCCTATTCTGCTTGGTACCTCCGTGGTACCGAGCGGAATAGAAAATCAGTGAAAATAGTTGAAAAAAAAGTTGAAAAAGATTTTAAAAATGTAAATAAATAGTAAAAAAAAAGGAAAAACAATTGGGCGGAGCTAGCTCCACCCAACTGTTTCCTATTGGCCGGCACCTGCTAGAGTCTTCTAGCAGATCCGGGCCAATGAACAACAACTGGGCAGAGCCAGCCGTGAGGTCATGCCTAGTTATTTAATGACAGTTCAGCGTCCCCAGGTCTTTTGGGGACGCTGATCTGTCATTACAACTGGGCCTGCTCCACCCAGCTGTCATTTGCAGGGCGAAAGGTCGGCCTTCGGCAGGCCTTTTCGCCCCACTTCGGCTCCGAAGTTACGGCTGGATCCTTTGGCTCCTTCGTGAATAACCTCCATAGATTAGAAAGTAGGAAAGAAGTCAGAGCACCAGATATGCACTCTTGATCTAGGTCAGGGACTCAAAAAGTATTGAAGCCTTTGGAAAAGTGTAACAGCTGGGGATCTAGCATTTTTAAAAGGAGAGATTAACAATAGAGCCAACATAGTTCCCTTGGTGCAGGTTTCCTTTAATATTCTTCTGCAGATTTTGACTTCATTCATCCATCCTCTATCACAGGGAGCTGTCAACTCCAAATCAGTCCCAAATTATGGTGTTTTAAATTTGTAACTTTTTTTTTTTTTACAATGTTAAATGTTTTCACACCACTATATGCTCCCAAGCATCAAATCATCACCTGATTTGTACTGAGGGAAAAAAAAGTAAAATTTTGATACAGAATATGCACCTGAAATATTTTTCCTTAATGTGAACAGATTTAAGAAAATCCAAATGACAGGAGTTGCCTGCACTGATTATTATTTCAGCTGCACAGCACCTACACATCTCTATGTGACAGCAGCTGACAAATCAAGAGCACTCTGCAATCCATTGATTTGCTAACATCAACTTACATTATCTTCTGTGATGTTAAGTATATGGTACAGCCAAAGCTCTACATGAAAAGTACTGTTACACTGTAGGTAATTGTACTTTGAAACACATGAAGCAGAATAACACAACTATTTTTAACCTTAAACAGCTTGCTTTACTTACTTAATCGTGTTAAAGAAACAATGCATTGGTACATGCTCACCATGGTGGGGACGGGGATGAGCATTTATAGCTATCATAAGGGAATAAAGTATATTAATAGTGCAATCTAAGGTGTCCAAACTACAGAATAAGGATCCAGACTCAAAAATTTACTGTAAGTGCCAGTTCATAAATATCAATAGACCCGACAAGAAACAGTAATGAGACAAAACAGATCACCCTAAAACTGCCCATACACCTTACAACCATCGCACGACTTTCATTATGCGATGGTTGTAAGGTGATTAAAAATTTGTACGATCTGCCCATCTCGGACAGGCAGATCAGATCGTACTTGCGATGAGTGCAGTGCTAAGTGGCCAGTGTGCGCTTACTCACACCGGCCCCATGTGGCATTCGTCTTCCAAGCACGCCACCAACCCGCCGGAAATCGTACGATTTTCGGCAGGTTTTCCAGCATGCTAAGAAGACGAAAGTCGTGCGACCGTACAGTAGAAGAGGCTGCACGCTGCCCATACACCTGCCGATTATCGTACGATCGCGGGATCACCCGCGATTATCATACGATAATCAGCAGGTGTATGGGCACCTTAAGACACTGAAGGACACCAAGGATTTTGATGTTAAGATGACAATGTGGTTTGTATTTATTTCTCAGGGACCCTGACATCCTGGAATGATGCATGTCTGTCTCTATTTGAAATACTCGTGAAATTGGCATAAAAGCAGCTTTTAAAGCACAGGTGTACCTTTTTATGAAAAACCCTGTAGCTTTAGATATAATTTGTGCTACAATTCCCAGTGAGGGAACGATTGGCTGATATTGCAAAATATAATCAGAAAAAAAGATACTCATCTGCTCAAACTGGCACTGAAATTGAAACACCCCTGTAAAAAAATCTCAAGTTTTTGAATGCAAAAAAAAAAAAAATCCGACCAAGATAAATCACTTTAGATTTTTATGAACATTAAATATGACCTATAATCTGTGAAATTCAATTAAAAACAAATTAAAATTGGTTAGTGCAGAAAAAAAATTATAATTTGGCTTTATGAGGATACACACCCTCTTATTATTTGGGATGCGGCTGTATTCAGAATTAACCAATCACTTTCAAACAGATGGCGAATAGCAGTCAGTATATACATGCCATCACATAAAGTGCCAATTACAGAGCCTTGCCTGTATTTTTACCACATTTCTGCCTACTTTTTGGGTTGATCCCTTGCTGGTTTTCTGATCACATCTCTGCCTGCTGCCTGCACTGACCTCTTGTTTGTGTTACTGATCACATCTCTGCCTGGAATGACCCCTTGCCTGTTTCCTCACCCAGTCCCAGTCTGCTGTCTGGGCCGACCTCTTACCTTGCCTCTCTGACTAATCTGGCAGTGTGGCACCTGTCCCAGCCATCCTATAAGGACATCTGTATCTCCGTGAACCACTGGTACCTTTGTTCTACCCTTGCACAGCCTCTTGTGCTACCAGGCCAGAGAACGTAGCATTGTGTAATAAGTTCAGGGGGCAACCAAGAATCAAGCTACACTGGCCAGCCATATCTTTGAACTTATTGTACAGAAGCGAGCATTACATTATGACAAGCCCACAACGCAAGGTTGGTCAGAACCAGGCACAATTGTTTGCAAACTCTGCAATCTCACCCGCCAAGTACAGGAACCTAGGCTCTCACACATATTTCCAGACACTCCGTTGTCACTGCTACAATTACTCCCTCCTGTTACCAGGATTTGATGGATGTTTTTTTTTAGGGGAATTTGCTTAAGTCCTGCCTCCTCACATTGCCTTTTTTTTTTACCTCCTCTCAGTATTAACACACCTAAAGGGAGAGTCTATCCAGCATTGGTTCTGGAAACTTTAGACATGAAGTCCAATATTGAGGAAGTTTTACATAAATGGTTTATTAGTCA
>NW_017308090.1:260835-270722 GCF_000935625.1 Nanorana parkeri | reverse complement strand
GAAGGATGGGACATTACTCGCCTGGATTGATTACAGGGGCTTGAACAAGATAACGGTCCTTAATAATCATTGCCTCTTATTATGGAACTGTTTAAAAGAATTCAAGGGCACACACTTTTTCTAAGTTGGATTTCAGGGGGGTCAACAATTTAGAGAGAATTTATCACGTTCAATATTTAAGATTGCCAAGGCATTCAACTTCAGAAACACATGTGTTTTTTTCAAGAATTCATGAACAATGTTTTCCTTAATTTTGAAGGAAAATATGTAATCATTTATTTATATGCTATTGTTATCTTCTCCTGCTCATTCTCTAAACACGTCAAGCATGTCCACCTTGTTAATTGTTAGACTTTGAGAACTCTTTGTATGTTAAGCTGTTCAAATAGCTCAGAAGTTTCATTCTTGGGCTATCTTGTCTCAGGGATGACCATGGATCCAGCCAAAGTCCAGGCCATTCTGCAATGGTCTCATCTTTCTAAAGGCCCTGCAGTGGTTTATTGAAATCGCTTACAACTATAGGAAATTTATAAAGAATTATTCTGTCAATATTTTTCTCCCCTTACTGCAGTCACTAAAAAAAAGCGGTGTATGTGGCCAACTGGACTCCAGAAGCTATGTCGGCTTTTAAAGCTTTACGGTGGCTTTTACCACTGCTCCAGTCTGCACCTTTACTGATCCTACTCTACC
This sequence comes from Nanorana parkeri, assembly GCF_000935625.1. Classification (NCBI taxonomy): domain Eukaryota; kingdom Metazoa; phylum Chordata; class Amphibia; order Anura; family Dicroglossidae; genus Nanorana; species Nanorana parkeri. The sequence continues at coordinate 270,032 of NW_017308090.1, read as the reverse complement.
TTTTGTGGTTGAGGTTGTTGTCTCTGACATGGGAGCTGGGTAAGTCTTAAGTACTCGTCATGACAATCTTCTTCCTCATGTGCAATTTTTTAAGGAATTTTTCTCCTGCTGAGGTTAATTATGCCATTGGTAACAGAGAGCTCCTGGTGGTCAATTGGGCCTTGGAAGAATGGCAGCACTGGTTGGAGGGGGCACACCTTTCATTTATAACATATACCGACCATGAAAACCTTGAGTATACCTAGACAGCCAAAAGACCCAACTCCAGACAAGCCCGTTGGTCACTCTTCACATGCTTTCACCTACAAATTGTTTATCTACCCACAGCCAAGAACACCAAGGCTGATGCCCTCTCTTGAAGTTTTGAACCGTTTTGAGGAAACCCGAAAACAATTTTGGAAACTCCTATGAAGTCTGTGCACATTCTAAATCTCCCATGACCAGGCCCACTGGCTACTTATTACCTCTACTTATTCCAGCTTGCCCGTGGACTCAACTTGCCATGGATTTTATTGTAGATCTCCCTCCATCCCAGGGTAACACCGCCATCTGGGTCATTGTTGAATGTTTAAGTAAGATGGCACATTTTGTTCCCCTGTCCAAGCTCCCCACAGCCAGTCAGCTCTCTTTATTCTTTATCAAAGACATTTTCAGGATCCATTGCTTTCTATTTAATATTGTCTCTAATTTGTGTTGAGGATCTGGAAAGGCCTCTGTTCCATGCGCAATATCAATCTCTCCTGTTTGTCTGCATGCCTATGCCAGCCGAATGGCCAGACCAAACACACCAACCAACCCTTGGCTGGAAGATGCTTTGTCCCTAAAAATCAGAACAGGCTCATTTTCTACCTTGGGCTGAGTTTGCAGATAATAATCAGACTCATTTGTCCACTGGCTGCTCTCTCTTCTGCTGTGTCTGCAGCCTACATCCCAGAACAACCTGTCTTCCACTACTTTACAGGATGAATTAACTGTACAGAAATGTGCTCAAATTTGGGCCAAGGTTCACAATAGTCTTGCCTCTGCCATCGCAACACATAAAACTGCCATCAATCACCATTGAGTGCATCCTTCTTGTTTCAAAGTAGGTCAGTACATCAGGCTTTCCAACAGTAAAGTTCCTTCTCAAAAGCTGGCTCCCAGAGTCATTAGTCCATACAGAATCATCCGGAGGATTAACCCAGTCTCCTTTAATGTCCAGTTGTCTCAGAGTCTGTGGGTGCCCAATGCTTTTCACATATCCTTATTCAAGCCACCTTATCCACATACAGTGCCTTCTGCTCATCATCTGTTGTTGGTTCATGAACAAGAAGAATTTGCCGCTGCTAAAATGATTAACTGCAGAAGAATCAGAAACTCTTTTGACACCTGGGAACCAGCCGCCAATTTGATTCTGATACTTTAGTCAAAGCCTTCCATTGCTTACACCTTGCCAAACTTGCTCTAAATGGTGCTGTGCCCCCTCCTCAAGGAGAATGTAATATAAAGACTTACCTTTTCTGACAGCCTACCTTCAGTTTCCCTGCCTTCAGTCATCCTGCATCCCATGCTGGTGGCACTTTCGTTGACCTAAGTTGCTTCATCACTCAGCATCCTGTTGCCCGGGCTACACAGTCGCACCTATGGCTCACCCTCTCTTCTACTCATTGACCACACTTTCCGGAATCCTGGCAGTAAGGCTGTGGACTCACTCTACCTACTCCTCCCTACATGCCTGCTAGCAGTCTATCGTCAGTTGGCTACTAATTTAACCCTTGCACTGCCACTGACATAAAGGTTACTGCGGACAAGAACTGCTTCCCACTGGCCAGGTCATTAAACCCTTACATTGGCTGCATTCGCTTCTGCTATAAGCGCATGGTCGCTTCAGCAATCATAAACTTATAGCAGAACGGTGTCCTAGACTCTGCTGCTTAAAGAATAACTGCGATCAGCGGATGACAAAACAAAACTAAAGAAAAAAATAAACAGTGTTGGCTAGACATACACTTAAACCCTATATAAAACAGATTTGGGACAAAACATACTAGCTGAATTGTGACTCTAGATAGGCAAGATACATTTTTCAACACTTGCTGTTATCGTCTTTATACTGTGGCTTATTCTTTATTACATATTTTGGCTTTGCAATCTCTATTGCCATCTAGTGGCAAAAATTGAATAAAAGGTTTTCCTGTTGGTAGCTTCATTTGTAAATTGAAATGGAACAAGCAAAAGTTTCAACACATGATAGCTTATGCTTTTCTGATAATCAACATATCTCTTTCAAATGTTCCATTGCATTGGGTACATGTTATCAAATTCAGTGTAACTAAATACGAATGGAAACTGGTGAACCCTAGGAGAGACAACACTGGCGGGGTATGCTGTACGTACAGTATATGTAAAGCCTTTAAAGCAGAAGTGTGTAGATAACATATAGCAGAGAATAGAATGTGAAATCATGTGGAATGTAAAATATACAGCAAATTGTAGAGTGTGGGGAAACGTGCAAGGAATATACATTCCAGTGTACAGAGTTGAACAGCATGCACTTCTTAGTGTATTTAACTTTTAAATACAATCAATTTCTATGTAAGCTGATAACCAAACCATACAATCACTGTCATCCAGTTACTTCAGGTTATCAATAAGCATTACTGGTATACTGTATTTGTAGTCATTATTTTATTGTAAAGCTGGCAATTGAAAAATCAACTTTTGTTGAATGGAGGGGTACCAACTTGGCCACACACTGGTCAGTAGGTAGAAATGTGACCAGTTTATGGCCAGCTTTAGTCAGATTAATTAATAAAACAGGAGCCCTGGAAGTATGTCAGTTTTAACAGTAAAAACATTAAACACCATAGCCCCCTCCCAGAGCTAATTAGCTTAGCATGCTGGCTTGCCTCTGCATAGCAAGGGACTGGCAACTGTGCAGCCCCCTGATAACTGATTACCAGCCAACACACGCCTCAGCATTAGGGGGGTGCCTTGAGAAGGGGTTTCCCCAAAAAACACCCTAGCTAGATGCTGACAGGATGCCTCCCATGGGGAGTAAGTTGGTAGTCGATTCCTCCACAGTGAACTGGTTTTAGGGTTCTCATGGACCCCTGACCAGTTCGACAGGGTGTGCAGGTAAAAAAAATACACATATTTTGAAAACGTCTTTAATGTTCTATTTCTAACCAATATTTGCCTCCAGCATTGTCCAGAGGTGTCCAGCTGTGCCCTTCCAGTGTTGGCAGGCAAAAGGAAAGAGTAGTAGTACAGGTGTGACCTTTCTCACACACTTTTTGAGCACTTCAGAGTTTTTAGTGCTGTGAACAGTTTTAAGTGCACAGGGAATTCAGGAGAATGACATGACAGTGATAATGTTTTTATGCAACAGGGACAAAGACAGGGAACAAGGATATTTGATTATGTATATGAATTAGGGTTGCCACCTGTACGGGATTCACCCGGACAGTCCGGGTTTTGAATGCTGTGTCCGGGTTTCATGGCAGCAGAAACCCGGACACAAGATGTCAGGCAGACAGGGGCAACCAAAATTAAGATAGGGGCTACTGGCCCCCCACTGAAAATAGTCTGGACTGTGAAATTTACATATGAATGGGTGGCACTATTTATTTATGAATAGCCGCGATTCATTTGTCCCAAAAAATGTCTGCGCTTCGCTAGTGTTCGGGTTTCGCTTGAAGAAAAGGTGGCAACCCTAATATGAATATTGGTTTTACAATGTTGTCATATGTACAGAGCAGTTTAATGTATAGAGTTAATACCTATTTTTTTGTGCAGTTGTGGTGTTTTGTGGGTTAACACCCATTGTTGGGGCGAAGTTCCTATAAATGGCTACACTGGGTTTACACTATATTATCTGTGATTAAGCCAAGTGTGCGTGAAACACATTAGAGATTTAGTCTGCGACATACGCTGTATGCAGATTGATGAAATACAGATTACACGTCGATCTTCAATTGATACAGGAGTGCCGCATTTTCTTATAGTTAGTGTATTTTGTGGCTGGTTACAAGATGGTGGATTTGAGTGAAGTGACCAGGAGCAGCACCTTGTACATCCACTCACCCTGTAGCACTGACACTGCACCCCCATGTCTTCCTGCAATGCTGACAATGCACCCCAATTCCTAGTCACCCTGTAGCACTGACACTGAACTCTCTAACACTTAACTCCCCTCGCTGAACACCCTTCAATACTAACTTTACACTCTGTAAGGCTGTCGTCCAGCTCCCTTCATGCTGCAGCATCACTGACACTACATGGACAGTGAACCAGGTCCCCTCACCCTGAACCCCTAAGTCAGAGTTCTGCACTGACACTGCAATACCCCCTCATCTAAGTCCCATCACCAAGCACCCTGTACCGGTGTTCGGCCCCTTTCACTCAGGCTTTCCAATCAGATCTGCCTGTCAGTTTTTCAGCCCGATCTAAAGGGACAGACATCCGTTTATGTCCAGTTACCCCTGGCTCTGACCAGGTCGGGAAAATCAAATGGATCAGATATCCGTATCGCTAGACCTGATCAGGGGTTCAAGGAGATCTATGGGGCAACCTTTTTAGCCCATAGTTCTCTTCAGGGTCATGGGAGGACATATACTGTGTCCTCCAGTGACACAAAACTCAGCGGGCTATTGCACGCTATATGCTGAGAGCGCAGGGCCGCTCCACAGCCGAGATGATCCCGACAATACTGTAGCGATCCACCCCGCTGGCTGATTGACAGCTGGCTCTGCCTACCTAGAGGCAGAACCAGCTGTGCCCACACCCTCCCACATCCTTTCCTCCAGTCAGCGCTGGAAGATCAGAGAGGGGAGGGGGGAATCCCTGTGGGGAGTGGTGACTGACAGTCACTGCTCTCTGCAGGAAGAGGATCAGGAAGTCAGAGATCGGCAGGTATGTGTTCGCTCACTTCCTGATCAATAGAGCCGACCTGTGACAGCTTCAGAGTCACAGGTCAGCTTGAATTATGGGGATGAGTGTTTTTCACTCACCCCATACTTCTGTAACCGGATGTAAATGGATGCCCGTCTGTTTAGATCCAGCTACCCATACACTTAAAGGAGAACTATGAGGTGAGTGATTTTCTAGTTTACTAGTTTGAGCCGATGTGTGGCAATTAAACTGTCACACGTCAGCTGCTGACTGGCGGGACGGACGGGGGAGGGCGCGGGTACAGCTGGCTCTGCCTCTAGATAGCTGGGTGGATCTCGACAGCAATGTCGGGATACGTCCCGGCTGCGGCGGTCTCAGTATACCACGAGCTGTAGCTCGCAATATACTGAGCTTTGGGTGACGGGAGGAAGCTAGTTTGTGTCCTCCCGTGACATTTAGGAGAACTATGGGGAAAACACTTACCACATAGTTCTCCTTTAAGCTCAACACACACCTTACAATATGATTGTACAACTTTCTTTACATCTACCAACAACTATGTTGTGTAAGGGCTTGCCTGATTGGATGTACATTAATTGTAGAGGCTAGGTAGGTGCTCATATTACATAGTTATGGTAGATCTAAAGTTGATTGTACAAAAATTGTATGGTCAGATTGGAATGTGTGTGGTGCTGACCATAAGATGGGTCCGGTAATGTCATTTTTTTCCTCCATCGCAAGACAGAGGGAAAAACTGCACGCGCACTGGCACACATCAGGCAGGGATGTGTGCAAGGGAAGAGGTCTTCCTCTAACCCTGCAGCCTCATGTCACCCTGTAACAGTGACACCCCAAGCCCCCCACCCCATTACCCAGCTTACCCATGAACCATGATTTCCCTGACACTGCATCCCCTATCATCCACCGAGGACTACCACATCACCCTTTACAGCTGACCCCTTACCCTGCATCTCCATGTCATCTCATAGTCCTCACGCTGCACCTTTCTCACTCCTCTCCTCCTACTTCAGCAATGGTCACAGTGCAACCACCCCTCACCCCCTGTAATACTGTCACTGCACATAACTCCGCAATGCTGACACTGATCCCCTGTGTGACAGATCAGCACCCACTTAAATCCTAAATTCCACATGCCGAACTGACCCTAACCAGGTAACAATGAAATGTGGCCTCCAAGGGCTCTCAGTTCCCTTTGTGTACGCCCCGTCCACTTCCTGCTCCTACACTGACTACTTCCGGGTCGCTCTGTAACCACGCTGGTTATGATTTCCTGGTTTGGAGCTTTGTGTGTTGTGTAATGATTACTGAAGATAAACTGTGAGTATAGTAATCGTGAGATCGTCATCCTGAGCATACACAACACGATGGTAGAGGAGAGACGCCCCCACCACCGATCACTGGTGTTAGTGTATGCACAGGCTCTCATGTGAACACTGTATGGAAACACAAAGGCTGATTGCCTGATGGATGCCATTGCTGATCTCCTTGAAAAGCCTAGTTTATTATAGTACCTGCCTTCCAGCTGTCCTTTCAGAACCAAATCCATCTGTCGCTCTTCACATTTTCTTTCTCTGGTCAGATGTGTATATATACAAGTAAAAATACTACCACCAGAGCTGATTTTTTTTTTCCATCAAACCTTCTGACTAGTATACTTATTTCACTCACTAGTATAAAAGAAAAGTAGTTAGGGGGAAGGGGGGGATTAATAAAAGTGTCTCAAACAAACTTTGTCTCAACTGGAGTGCAGTCAATCGGCTTTTACATTGATTGTTATTTTCGGAGAAAATGAAATACAGAAGCTGATTGGTTGCTATAGCACCCATTAGAATAGAACTCGTCTCAGACACTTTTATTTATTAATTCCTTCTGTGTTTAGCTGATAAGATTTTCATTCTTCTGTTCAGTAAGTGTTTTGGATATAAAAAAAAAAAAATGTCAGGAGTTAACCATGAGCCATCCGGAGCAATTTCTCAATTTTTGCATACGCATAATAAAATCTGAATTTAAAACCCCCAAACAATTATATATTTTCTGAAAGCAGAGGCCCTGTTACAATTGCAAACGCTAGTTGCAATTCTTAGGTCGCACTATATTTATGCAAATGTTTATCAAACCAATTTTTTAGGATAAAGTACACTAAAATAAATTTTACTACACAGAAAGTAACAGAATATAAAACCCAATTTTCTGGTAAAATATAAAAATTGGTGTTTTTTTGTGGTTTTTTTTTTAATATGTGACTTTCATTTTCCTAGGTTTTTTTTTTTACACTTAACTTTATTGCTATCGCATAGGGGGCTAACAATGTGATAGCACAGATACAGTGAGAGGTCCTCTTCATGGAGACGTCCCCTAATGTCGCCTAAGGACCTCAAAGAACCTGAAGAAGCACAGATCTGCTTCACCAGCTTCTTCTCCAGCTACAGCAGCCAGTGAAATGACAGAGTTACATCGGAATTAATGTCGTAGACATCACTTCCACATTCAGTGATCGGAGGAGAGATCAGCCGGTGGAATTGTGCTGATCTCGCTCTGATTGAAGTGAACAGACCCGCCTTCCCAGACCAGCTGGCAGAGGGAGAGGGAACGCACACTGCCCGGTACCATACAAGCAATAAGGCGGCTCTATAGCTGCCAGATATAGGCCAGTGATCTAAAAAAACATTGGCGCCACAGAATCAGTTTTAAAGCCAAGCAGCTAGCATTCTCAGAAGGAGGTCTGTCTCACCAGCAAGCCTGTGTTTCCTATTTTACCTCCATGTCAGCGCTGCTGCCTCCATCTGTCTCTTTGGCATTGAACACTTCTGGAATGGTGGGATGCTTGTGTCCCCCAATGCAAGCTGTTGTTCCTTCCTCTGAGTCTATAGTCACTGCTGGGTCCTGTTGTGATGTAGAGGTTGAAGAATGGGACCATAGCATGCATCCAGGAAGACCGATATCACACTTATTCGGTGCTGAATGCTGAAGTGACTGATGTAGTCAACAGCACTTAGAAGGGGAAGGAAACATGGGACTCTGGAAAGCTGAGTAGCCTTCCACTTCTAATGCAGGGCAGTGACATTTTGATATGTTTTTGGGACCTGACAGGGTCTCTCTAACGTGCATTCTTTTAAAGTAGAACTTAAGCACATACGTTTTTTTTAGTTTTGGATAGAGTAAAGGAGGATTAGAACCCCTGGCAGTTGTTTTTTTGCCATCTGTGTCCCATTGGGGGGATTTTTCTTCACTTCCTGTCTAATAACCACAACAGGAAATGAGTGGCAATCCCTCCAAAGAGAGGGAAATTCCTGGTGGTCAGTAGGATCAATAGAACTAGTGTCCCCTATGAAGATTTCCCATCTATTCCTATTCTGGTAACCACCCAAAATTTGGGATAGTCTTTCATGTTCTGTGATAATGGTCACTGGGAAAAATAGAGAACCTGACAGAAGTTCTAATCCCTCTCCACTCCATTCATGCGTGTAAGGCATGGATACAAAAGCAAATTCAAATATAGACTAGTGCTGATGTCCCTCACACCATACATGTTACAATCTGAACATACAATCAACTTTAGATTTTCCAAAACTATGTAATACGAGGACCTGTCTAATCTATCCATTCAAGTTGAATCCAATCAGGAGAGTCCTTCCACTACATAGTTGCTGGTAGGTCTAAATGTGGGGCGGCTTTAGGGTGCTACTGGGTAAATGTCACCCTTCGCTCAGACTAGAATTAGCCAACTTTATACATTGTTGCATGCTTGGGTTTGTCCAGCCATGTTTCAGTCATGTTTCAGATAGCACAGCTTTGTTATGTTTCATATAAACATAATGGCTTCTGTTTTTTTTACAATTCAAGGAGTCAGACGGAGCAGACATGATAAAATATACTGAAGCAAGGCTAATGGATGGTTTAGATCATAACAATACACTGGAGTTAGAAGAAAGGGATACAAAACTTAATGATGTGGACTCGTTATTGGAACATCTTACATTAATTCACATTGATCTGGAAGACAAATCATCTGCTTCAGTGTCTGAGGATAATGCGTCCTTCTGTTCGGTAAGTGTTTTGGATATTAAGGCGGACCTTAAGGCCTGGTTCACACCTGGGTGCCGGTCCCGGCCGCATCGGGCACAGCGGATCTCGGGACCCGGCAACGGCAGTGACAACTGCTAATACAAGCGATCGAACGTCTCTAGAGACGCCTGATCGCTTGAATGTAAAGCTCCCGGCCGGCCGTGTAATTACAGCGGCCGGCCGGGCAGCTGCTCGTCGGGCTCCACCGTCCTCTCGTCACAGACGAGTGGATTTTTCAA
>NW_017308090.1:236527-259997 GCF_000935625.1 Nanorana parkeri | reverse complement strand
GTCTCTAGAGACGCCTGATCGCTTGAATGTAAAGCTCCCGGCCGGCCGTGTAATTACAGCGGCCGGCCGGGAAGCTGCTCGTCGGGCTCCACCGTCCTCTCGTCACAGACGAGTGGATTTTTCAAGCCCTGCCTATGGGCATGGTTCCCACCTGGGCGTTTTACAGGGCGTAGGAATGCGCTGCAAAACGCCCTACGCCCAAAAAAGTACAGGAGCTTCTTTGGGGCATATTTGCCGCGCGTATCCATTGGGATACAGCCAGGTAGTCCTCGGAAACGCGTGTTTGTCGCGCGTTTTTTTTTACCGCGAATACGCATATACGATACGCCTAGGTGTGAACCCAGACTAACACTCAAGAATCAAATTCAACCGATGCATCCCTCTATGTATGATGATTAATAATAACATAGACATGTCAGGTGTAAAATGCTGTGATTCTGAAATACTTCCACTTGCAGAGCATTCACTTCCTGCTTTGAAAGGGCAAAATGACTTCAGTTTGCCGAAACAATGCACACTTGGAAGGTACATGAGCAGAGCAATGCTGGGGAATCTCATCTGTAATCTCACGAGATCTCAGGGAAATGCATTTTCCTCCCCTGAGATGATGTGCATGGTCACATGTCCTAGTCACATGTGCAAGAAATCCAGGAAGTAAAAGGAGATCTAGTAATCTGCCATTAGTAAACATGGCCACTGTCAGAAGACTGGAGAAGAAAAGAGAAATAAGGTATGCAAAGAATACAAAGCCGACAATTATCTAGAAGTATGTGTTTGTCATTACTAAACATTTCTAAAGGTGTGTTTATTGTTATTGTAAAGATATGGGTAAAGGTCCGCTTTAAAGATAAAATGTCATGAGTTAAATACTAGGGATGCACTGATACCGTGTTTTCGGCATTGAGTACAAGTACCAATATTTATTTATTTTTTGGTGTTCGCTGATACAGAATACCGATACTAGAAATCCCATTAAGTAAACTGGGCGACGTGTAATGACTTGCCGCCCAGCTTTCCGAATAGCCATGGAGCCGGCTTTCTGGTCAAATAGGAAGCCGAGGAGCAGTTAATGACTCCCCACCTGGTTTCCTGATTTGGCCAGCTACCAGACCAATCATTACACTGTGCCCGGCTTCCTGATTGGCCATGGAGCCGCATTTCTGGCCAATCAGGAAGCCGGGGGCGGCTTTCTGATTGGGTGGCGAGTCATTACATGGTGTCTGGCTTTCTGAATGGCCGGGAAGCCGGCTTCGTGCTACCTCGTCACCAAGTGACAAGGGAGCATGCAGCCAGCTTACCGGGCCAATCAAGAAGTCGGGGGGGAGCCATTAATGACTCGCCGCCTGGCTTCCTGATATAAGAAGTTCCAATTTTGGGATAGGCAACAGTACGAGTACTCGCCCAAATACTCAGTATGAGCACTGATACTAGTATCGGTATATTTCAATGAAGGCTTCATCCACCCACTGCTGTACTTTTTCTCCTAGTAATTCCACAGATGAGATCTCAGCATTGGAGTCCTCAGTATTGCCCATTTCACCATGGTAGCTCAATCCTTCAGCAGTAGGAGTATTCCCACTCATATATTTTACATTTTATGAGAATAGCCTGGAGGATTGAGTCCATAATAGTAGCCGTGGCTAATGGGAAGATTTGGAAATTTGGCTGTAGAGATCATCCTGTTGGAATCAGTGATAAAGATTTAAGGGGTGTGTTATTCATCCTTTTTGCATCTACCCAAAACTTCAATTTCCATTTAGGTAGATTGATTCTTTATAGAAAACTTTAACATATTATATAAAATGCTTGTTTTTTGTTTTTATTCAAAATAGAGAAATGTTTTAAGAAAGCAAAGGCATTGGGAAAAAATTATCATGGCTAAAAAGAGTAAGAGGAAACAGGAAAAGGAAAGAAGAAAAGCAAAGCAGTCTGGAAACACAGATACAGGTATTCTGACCTATGTCCGTAAATGCTCATTTTTGCCTAGCTGCTAATATAACAAAGTTATACTCACCCGATGCTCCAAGCCTGCCAGCTGTCATAGCATTCCCTCCAGCCTGTCTCCTCCTCAGCTGCAGCATTGGGGTCTTCCTCAGCGTCCTCACATGTATACACTGTGTATAGAACGTGATGATTTATGGGACTTTAGACTGTTGTAGAGGAGGGAGAGAGAGAGGCTCTAGGAACCAGTCTAAAAGCAAGCTGGCGCAGAGAATCAAGTTTAGTATAATTTTTTTTTTAACCTAGGCAAAAATAGGCACTTAACCCATGCAGTGCGTGGCAGTCCCACTGCAAGGGTTAATATTTTTTTTTCCAGAAGTTCTTTAAATGTACTGCTGTAACCATAATGTATTGCAAGTCAATATGACCATGCCTTGTCAGTCAAACTATTATCAGTAAGAAGTAGGGATTTCACTTATAAAATGGAGTGCGCATGCTGAAGGCGTTTGACAGTAATTTTTAGGTGGGATGTCAGATGTAATTTATCATGAGTTGGGAGAATAATGCATGAATTGAGGAGAATTTGAGCAACTCTGTTGGAAATGGAGCTTGGAAATAGATGCCTGTTTGTAAGATTCCTGCCACCTAAGCCCCCCAATTTGCTAAGCACAGGGCTAAGAACTCCCTGCCCCATATGACCGTGCTTGGGCCTAGTGAATGCACACTCAGACACTAATCACTAAATACCAAGAAGAACTGTGTTTTACAGAATGCAGTAGTAGAAGATCAGGGTGACAAGGCAGTGTGGGCACAGTATTCTTACTAGTGATGCACCGATACTTTTCGAGTACCAATGCTGATACTTGGCAGTTTCATAAGAACTACCAGGGTTTCAGCTGGGACCGGGCTCTGGTGCTCCACCACTGTCCTGAAATCATAGTCTGTATTGTTTTAGAAAAACTGTCACATGACAATAAACAAAAATGTATCAGCGTACTTGTAAGTACTCGGCAAGTACCAGTACTCGCAAAATTGGTATCTGTGCATCCCTTTATTTATAAAAACAAAATCATAAATTAAAACAGAGATGTACAAATCCCAGGAGCTCCGTGTGCTCCTTACACATGACAGCTGCCTCCTAACTTTTTCATTTTTCTCTAGTCTTGGAGCTCAAAAAGCATCTGTACTTGTACCGAGTACGGTACTTGGTATCGGTGCATCCCTAATTCTTAGGAAATTAAAATATTAGTTCTTGTATTTTTCAAAAATACAACCAATTATGTCTTACAAGCACAATGAACTACTCTCCTTTATGACAATTTCTTATGTCTTCTATTATCTCAGTTACCAGCCAACAGCTTCACAGTAAAAGATTCTTAAAAGCTTTGACCAAAGACCGTCTTTTGGAAGCAAAGAATTCTGGTCCACGACTTTGCATTGATTTAAGCATGACAGATCACATGAGTAAGAAGGTAATATTGTAAAGGGATTGAATATTGTTTAGTCAACAAGGTCTACATTTTATTTAATTAACGTTAAGTAGTTTTGATTACAGGTGGACAATGTAAAAATCCTTCACTTGTTTCCGCTTAAAACACCACAGTGTTCACTGGAACAATGGAAAAAGTACCCTGTAAAAGAAGGTGGTTTTTACTTACCTTTACAGCAGGCAGTGTGTTTCCTGAAGAGCACAGGGTGCCACTGCTAAGGGACTCTTTTAGGCGCATTTCCCGCTGGGTGCCATTGTTTATCATGCCAACCCCTACATTGACAGCAGGATATAGTAGTAATATAGTGGTTGGCGGGAGGAATTGAAGGAAAGGATCTTGTGCAACTCGTTGGAACCCTGGTTGTGGCCATTTCATTGTGAACCCAGGTTGTTTCCCGTTCATTGGGAACCCAAGTTGTTTCCCGTTTATTGAGAGCCCTGAGTGTGACCAATTAATTGAAAACCCTGGTTGTAGTCAAATAATTAGGAACTCTGGTTGTGGCCAGTTCATTGGAAACTCTGGTTGTGTCCCTTTTTTGAAAACCCTGGTTGTAGCCAAATAATTGGGAAATCTGGTTGTGGCCAGTTCAGTTGAAACCCTGGTTGTAGCCAAATAATTGGGATCTCTGGTTGTGGCCAGTTCATTGGAAACCCTGGTCGTGTCCCATTTATAGGGAACACTGATTGTGGCCCATTCATTGAGAATGCTGGTTGTGGTCAGTTCATTGGCACATATTGTGTCACATGTTAACTTGCATTGTGTTAAGGCAGCCCATTCATTTTAAATTGGCTGCCAAGAACAAAAATAAAAACTTACATGCAGTGCATAACAGGACATGGTAGTGTGTTACTGTATACTGTGGTTGGTGCAACGCATGTTTGTTGGAGCTAGATTGCATTGGGGTGCAATTTAAATATAATGTAACACATTGGAAAAGTGTGATTTGGCCCTGAAAGGTGTAAACACTAACTGAATAACATTTAGTTTGTTAAGCATTGTGTATCATAAACAATGTCCATTGTTTTTTAAATAAAGCACGGTGTTGCTAATCTCCTGCAACGTCTTTGCCACTTCCTGTTTACATGCATACACTTCAGCAATTACTGTATGGCATTTCTCTGCACTGTTGTCCTGATGGTGACAGTGCGGGTCCCTGCCAGGGAAATGTATGCCGGCACAGCTGCTCTGCTTTTGTAGTCGGCCTTACTTTCTAAATATAGGTGTCCCCAGTTATTGAAGTTAAAGTACAGCTCCAGCCAAAGTGTCAGAGTTAAGCTGGCCATACATGTTTGTTTTTTCATTCAACCTGCGGGCTGAACAAAAACCATAGAACAGGTTCCTCCATAAACGCTTATGAACGTTGATCAAGGAATCCCCTGCTGTTTCTATTGCATACCTGAATGGAGTTAGCAGCTGATTGGCTGCCTGCTTAGCCGTTTGGACAACAATTTTCCAACCTGCTCCTTCGATCAGCTGATCGAGGGAGGCCGGGTTGAAGGGTGCCACACCGTGTTATACCCTACTTGAGAACTTATGTCAGGTTTTATAACTCTATTCACAATCTTTTCATTGCCTTTCCCTCCCAGTGACACCAGGAGAAAAAATTAATGAATTGAGTGTAAAAAAATGTTTCAACGCTAAGAGGGTTATTCACAAAGCTAGCCGAAGTATCAGCCGTAGCTGCGGCTGATCCTTTGCCTAGCTTCGGCCGCCGGAGCCCTGAGGCTCAATAGACATATCTGTCATTGCAACTGGCCGGAGCCAGCAGTGAGATCACGGCCGTCTCCGCCAAGTTGTTATTCACTGGCCGGGACCTGCTAGAAGACTCTAGCAGGTCCCGGCCAATAGGAAACAGTTGGGCGGAGCTAGCTGTCACTGTTAGCTCTGCCCAATTGTTTCTTTTTTTTCTTTTTCAATAATCTTTAATTTATTTTTATTTTTTAAATCTTTATTTTTTTTTTTAATCTATCATTTATTTACGTTTGTAAACTTTTTTCACTGTTTTTCTTTTCTGCTCAGTACCACGGAGGTATTTGAATGATACCAAGCAGAATAGCCTAACCCATTGCCGCTCAGCGGCATTCCGCTATTCATTCACTGCCGTTCGGCCCCTATGAGAATAGGCCGAACGGCAGCGAGTAGCCTGCCGGAGGTTCGGATCAGCCGATCTCCTTCTGCACTTTGCTGAGCATGTACGCCTGAACCGAAGCCAGCCTAAGCTGAAATCAGCCTTACAAGCCTGAAGTGAATAGCCAAACAATATTTTGCTCACTTCACTTCGGGTCAGTTATTTACTCGGCAGCTTTGTGAATAGCCCTTTTAGTCTATTTGACCCCCTGTCACCAGGAAAGGAGAAGTCTGAAATGCAAAGAGTAGCAAAAACTTTTACTAGAGTTGTTTAATAACTGAATAAAAGCTGAGCTTTAGTGTCAGATGTCTGTAGGGACTGCAGACTGTATATGTAACATTCATAATTTCCTAATATCGTGTTTTTTGTCTTGAAGGAATTAAGTCGCCTGGCAGCTCAGATCAGGAGGCTTTATGGGTCAAACAAGAAATCTGCAAAACCATTCTGGCTGTATCTGACAGGTTTTGGACAACACAGTCTCTTATATGATGAATGTGTGCGAATGAATGATGGATTTGTCAATTATCTTGTAAGTTTATTTCTGCAAATGTGACTATGTTTATAGTACCTTGCATTGTCAACTCTTATACATATTTGTCCCTTTTCCGGAACTGTAAATTGTATGTATTAAAGGTGCCCATACAATGCTCGATTCTCGTACGAGAATCGCGGGAAATCCCGGGATCGTACGAGAATCGAGCAGTGTGAACGAAGACGTGCAACCGTTTCTACTGTACGGTCGCACGTCTTTTGTCTAAGCAGCACGCTAGAAAACCAGCCAAAAATCGTACGATTTTCGGCTGGTTTGAACAGTGCTCGGGAGACAAATGCCGAACGGGCCGGTGTGCGCACTCGCACACTGCCCGTTCAGCATTGCGCTCATCAGAAGCCCGCCTCTCAGGGGGGCGGGCTTGCGATGATCGAGAGTACGATCTGCCTGTCCAAGATGGGCAGATCGTACGTTTTTTTAATTACTTTACAACCATCGCAAGACTAAGGTCTTGCGATGGTTGTAAAGTGTATGGCCACCTTTAGAGAGATTTGTGTGGTCTCCCTTTTGGCTTCTTTCCAGAGTGTCACTGCAGGCTAGCCATCTGTATGCAGCTTATGCAATGTGATGAAACTTGTATTTGCATATTTCTCCAGGTTGACTCAACAGAAAGCGGGTTTCTTGACATGTTCCCATTAAAATCGATCATATACCTTACTCCAGACTCGGACAATGGTGAGTTTGCGGGGCATAAATCCCTTTATCTTTTCTTTGTATTAAAAGCTTGTTGCTTTGCTCCAAATGGGCAAAGAAAAGGTTTGCTTTAGGTGTTTAACATACTTACAGCAGTCATCGCAGGTATTTGTGATTACTTTTATAGCTGGAAAGCCTCTTCTCTACACAGTGTGGATCTTGAATTTCTTGTGTCTGGGATTCAGGGCTTGTTCACACCATGTCCAGACCAGAACAGTTTGTTCCAAGACCAAAAAAAAGCATCCCAATGTATCCTATGGTATTACCGGGCTCTGTTCACACTAGGAGAGTCCATTCCGGTCCAGATAAGAAAAAATACTGCTGGTCTCATTTTCTCTGGTCCAGAACGCATGTAAACGCACTAAACTGTCCCTGAAAGCCCATTTTAAGATAAAAAAACAAACCCAAAAAAACACACACTATAACACAGCAAAAATGCACTGTGCTTGCAGATCTGTTTCTGACATGGTGTGAACATAGCCTTAATCCTACCCACCTGCCTTTTCCCTGCCCAGTAAAAGGGTCTTAGTGGCCACAGAGGGTGATATCATTGCACAGGGTGGGGTAGGATTTATCTCTAAATAAGTCAAGCCCATTGTAACAAAACATCATCAGAGGAGAAGGGTGCAAAGAGTAGTTTAGGGGCTAATACATTCTAAAGCAGGCAGCTTATGATGCTTGCTCTTAGGACCACATATAAGATTAAGGCCCTGTCCACACCTGTGTGATTTAACTCACGTTGCCTAACGCTCGATATTACGCAACAAGTGGATTGTCATTCTTTTCTACTCTGCTGTGCATTGAAAAAAATAGTATAAGCGCTTTTTTGGGCATCAATGCACATTTTTGGACCAATTGACTTCAATGGCAGTGCACGTAAAATGTATGTAACATGCATTTTTGTGCATTTCATCACAAGACAAAATGTCCTCACCCCTCTAGCAATCTCTATTTGACTTTCACTGGACCAAAAAAAACACAGAATGTGAGATGCACCTCAATGCGGTTTAATGCCTGTACTTATCAATGCAGATACAAAGGTGTAAACCTAGCCTTAAATGGCTTCTATTAATCCCATACCCATTTATTATTAGTACACATTGCTTACATCTGCTGTGTATCCAGGTAGAGCTGTGTTGCATCTTTTCTGTCTGGATTTAAAACTGCAGTGTGCAAATGCAGCCACCTTCAGTAAAAGCTGGCCAGTGACCGGTTACCTAACTACCACAGGGCCAGCTTGTGGGCTCTCACTTAAGTCGATACCATTTGTGAAATCACTCCCTATGATGACATAGGTATCTGGGGCGGTCCGTAATTGGCGAGTCAGCAGGTCATCATAAAAGGGTTTGTTATCGGCATTGGGGCCGTAGACATTACAGATGTCAAAAGTAGTCAACCCAAGTTTGATAGTGATGCGGAACCATCTACCCCCTGTCAGGTTATGTTGTTGTGTGAGGAGGGAGTAGGGCAAGTGATGGGTCTCTTGCAACAAGGCGATGTCCACCTTTAGCTTTTTAAGATGGCGTAGGATCTGCCTTCTCTTTTGGGGGGTCCTGAGTCCTTTGACGTCCCACGAGGCCCATAGCATTACAAAGCGGTCATAAGAGAAAAGAGAAAAGTTGGGTCGGTACCGGTGTCCCAATGCTCCGGGTACGACCCTGGTCTATGAGTCCTACGATACCTATGAAAGTAAGATGCGTCCAGTAGAGAGCGATGGCGATGAGCTGGATACGGAGAGAGGTCTTCAACCACATGACAGAACACAAACGTCCGCCTTGAACTTGGAGCATGCAAAGTCTAGGAACTAAACAAAGAAAACAAATCAGGCAATAACATATACCTGTCAGTGACTTCCTTTTTTCCAGATGGTGGTGCATGGTAATCTGGCCGAGGGGAGTACGATCCACCTCTAGGAGAGCCATAGTGGTAATGAAACTGTTAATTTCCGGATGCTGCACTTGTAGAAGAGTCTCTTAGCAAAAAAAGAAAATATAGACAAATATAAAATACGAACAGATTAGATGAATGTGGAACAACAGGCGTGCAGCATGGAACCTGAGCGCATTATGGCCGCCTGCTCAGCTGGCCCATAGAAGACTGTAGAGAGGCACATGCCGCCCAGAAATTAAGGCCTTTTTCCATGGGGGGCTCTTAAGTGGAGAGTTGGAGTGTGCGGGGGGGTCAGACAGATGTCTGTCCACGTATGTCCTGGCTTGCGCAGCAGATGTGAATCGGGTTTGATTTCCCTCCGCGTCTGTCAGGCGCAAGATTTCTGGATATGCGAGGACAAACTTAACCTGTTTGTGGACAAGGGTTTGACACACCTCGTGGAAGGAGCCGCGTAGTTTGGACAATTCGGCCGAATAGTCAGCGAACAGCAGTAACTTGTGGCCCCCCGCCACCAGTTGGCGTTGCATCCTGTAGGTCTGCAGGATGTGATACTTATCTGAATAATCCAGATAACGGGCGATGACCGGCCTGGGCTTACCAGACTCCTTGGGGGGTCCCATTCTGTGGGCCCTTTCCACTTGGCAGTGGGACGTGATATCCATAGCTTTTGGGATAATGGATGAGCAGAAATGCTGCAGGTTTGATCGATTCAGGGATCCCAATGATCCTGAGATTATTTCTGCGGGACCTGTTTTCCAAGTCATCGACCTTGTCCAGTAAGTACCGAATCGATTTCTGGTCCTCAGCCTGTGCACTATTGGACCGAGCGGTATGATCTTCTAGGTCGCTTATTCGGCCTTCAAGGGCCTGGAGGTGTCGGCTTCTATGGCCGCCGTGATAGGCCCCATGTGTTGCTTAATGGAGTCCGCAATGATGACCCCCATATCTGCTTTCAGATGTGCTGCCACTGTGGCCGCCAGCTGCTGATAGTCAATAGGGGCCTAAGGTGGCTGAATCGTGAACAGGGCCAACTGATCGGAAGCCGATTAATCGATTATTGAAAAAGTTGACAACTTTTTCAATAATCGATTATAATCGATTATGTCGATTAGTTGTTGCAGCCCTAGGTGGATCTGACTCGCCCACATCCATGGACAGGTTCGGGCCACGAACCTGTCCATGGCACATTAGGAGCAGAGAGGCAGTGAGTATGACCCGTTCACAGGGTGATTCTTGGCGGGGACGGAGCTCCGTTACACACTGCTACTCCATCTGGTGCCGGAACCGGAAGTTATCTATTTAATCTTAAATCATTTTTTTTTATTTCTTGAAAATTTAAATCACTACGTTTTTCAATTCATTCTTCAAAAGCTGTACTTTGTTTTGTGATGCATTGAGATAAATAAGGGTTTTTGTCTTTGTTTTAATAACTCTGCTCTTGCTTTATTCCAAGTTCTTGAAGATATTGATCCATCTAAAGTGTATGTTCTTGGAGGACTAGTTGACGAAAGTATTCAGAAGGTCTGTATAAAAATGTTCAATTTCCACCTTTGTAAGTGATTAGCATTTATTATGGTAATCTAGAGGTGCAGTGATGATGTATACATGCGCACATTTTCATCACTCACATTGCAGGCTTTCTTCATTTTTTTTTTTTATTAGGCTTGAAGCCTAAAAATATAAAATGCACTCTACAGGAAATTCAGTCTGACACCGGGGTCGGATTGTAATCAATTGTAACATGTAACCATTGTAACATGATCACTAAACACCAGCTCTGCCATTGCACACAATACACTGTACACTATACACACATTGCTTGCACACCACGGAGACAGCCATTTCCATGAGGATATGAGAGAGAAAGCTGAAAAATGTAAGTGTCTGTGTTCATATACAGCCAATGCATATGCCAGCTTTATGTACACTCAGTGGAAATGGCCTTTGAAGTTGCCTATTAGACCATACATAGCGCACTGTTTACATTCCTGTATTTGAGACACCGTTTGCAAATCTGTTAAACATTATAGCAGATGTAATGTGTTTTTTTTTCCTTTTGACTTAGAAAGTAACATACCACAAAGCTAAAGAGAATGGCTTGCAGACTGCACGATTGCCAATACAAGAGTATATGATAAAGAAGGACAATGAGAAAAATTTCCACTCTGAGATACTGGCTATTAATCAAGGTGTGCTTTTTTTTATGACATTAGCATTGATACAAGGAGGGGAATGTATAAAAATTGGAGCAGTTGCCCATCGTAACCAATCAGCTTCTCTCTTCAGTTTGTCCAGTTAAGCTTTGAAAATGGAAGAGAGAAGCTGATTGGTTACTGCTACAAATTCTGTCTGCTCCAGTTTTGATAAATTCCCCCAATGTATTTTATGATAGTAATGTGGGAAAATGCTATAAACACGTACACTGCTCAGGTTGATCAGTAGTATTATTTAAAGTATTATAGCAGCACAGCCTTCTAGTACTAGAGTATAAAATTGGTGGTGTTTATCAAGAAAATATAACAGACCTCTTCATACACGCTCAACCGCGCTTGTAGACGAATCTCCCGCTGTGAACTTTGTATTCTGACAGTGGTCATCGGCCACTGTCAAAATACCTGACCAATGCTTGAAGCCGATTGGCTTGCAAGCACCGTTCGCCTAAAGATGTTCCTTTGACAAAAGTAGATCTAATGATCAACTTCTCTCGATAGAATAGGTTACACAGGGAGCGATTCCTGATGAATCAGCCGAATTTTACTCGGCGTGTATCCTACTTAATTCTAGATTAAAAGGCAATAGCTAATCCTGTTGGTTTTTTTGCGTCTAATCTGAATGTATAATGAATATGTCCTTGTTTACTCCTTTCTTTAGTGTTCGACATATTATCCACATACCATGAAACTAAAAGCTGGCCAAAAGCATTGAAAGCCGGTGTCTCGCCAGGAAAAGGCTTTGTACTTCGTGACGATAATAACCTAGAAAATAAACTGTTCTTGTAGTTATAAAATAGCTGTTTATTCTTTTTTGAATTATTTTTAAAATAGAGTTGTGGGAGACAACTGACAGGTTAGTGAGACTTCAAGGAAACCAACAAAAAAAAAAGATGCTGCGTAGAAAGAGCTTGTTTACATGAGCATTTCTTAGATACACCGTCACAGTTATATTCAATATGATAAAAAAAAAAAAAATCAGCTCAATCAAGTTCAACTTCTCACAACTGTAGCTTCAGTCCAAAGGAAAGTAGCTGTTGCCAATTTTTCCTGACAGCAGGAAAGGTTCCCTCATGATCTCCAAGCTCATTTGCATCAAAATACTCCTTTTAGTAATTAACCCCCTTAAAAGGACCAAGACCTGTTTTTTTGTTTATGTTTTAATCCACATTTTAGGCCAGAAAATTACTCAGACCCCCAAACATATATTTTCTGAAAGACAAGACCCTGTAGAATAAAATGGCGGCAGTTGCAATTTTTGATGTTGCACGACATTAACACAAATCATCATCAAACCAAAAATGCACTTGTTAAATTTAGTGCCCCAAAACACTATATAAAACCCCTTTTGTTGTGTAAAATATAATATAAAATATGGGTACATTGAGTAAATAGATACCAAATATGCCCAGGGTACAAATAGTGTGCGTTCGTGAAACTGCGCTTTTCACTCACTTCATAGTTGTAGCCGACCTGTGACAATGAGACTGTCATAGGTCGGCTCAGTAGATCGGGAGGTGAGCGAACACATACCGGGTTCGCTCACCTCTCGATCCTGTCACGGCTCTCTGCCGTGACAGGGGGAGCGTCTGGATTCCCCTCTCCGATCTACCAGCGCTGACTGGCGGAACGGACGGGGGAGGGTACAGCTGGCTCTGCCTCTAGATAGGCAGAGCCAGCTGTCACTCACGCAGCTGGGCAGATCCCGTCATCTAAGTCAGGATCCGCTCCGGCGTCTCAGTATAACGCAAGCTGTAGCTCGCGCTATACTGAGCTTAGGGTAACGGGAGGACGCTAGTTTGTGTCCTTCCGTTACCCTAAGGAGAACTATGGGGAAAAACACTGACCCCATAGTTCTCCTTTATGTGTTTTCCCTGCAGCCCAGGTTCCCAAAAGCTATGGCTGGAGTAAATGGTGAGTATTTACACTTGTTGGTAATGTTGAGTGTTGGTCTATCCCCTTGGATGGTTCTCGTTTCCAGGGAGGTGTACATTAGACAGATGATCCAAAAGTAACATACGGGAAGTAGGAACAGTGGTCTGAAATTTGGGGCACCAAGGCTCTGAATAAGTTCAATGTTTTGTGTACGCTCCTTTTGGGATACTGCATTGTGGTACTTTAATCTATCAAGAACCGTTTGCATAGTAATGTGTAGCCTTTTAGTTATGAACTGTAGAGTCACACTTTAGAAAACGACTTACTTTCTAAAATAGTCCCTGCAAAGTAACAAGTTCGGTAGAAGTATGAGAGCTGCAAAAAAAATCAGTGAAGAGCATCTTGCTTTTTGAGAGGATAATCCTTGCTTTACTGTATCAACAGGAACAAAAGTAGAACAACCTTCTAGGAAAGCATGTTCTCCTCTGCTGCAAAACCAGTGGCTGATATACTTCCAATTTTCCCCCAGCTACCATCATTTGGCTAGAATCCTTGCTATGATGCCAGCTCGATGTGCACACACATGCAAGGAGGGACACTTTAAAAAAAAAAAATTTAAGATCCTACTGGGAGAAGGAAAAAAAACTCTTATTAACACTGCCTATATACCAGGAAATTAGGGGTGATGGAGGTGTGTAATTTATACTTATTTCTGGGTCCCAGGACAGCAGCTGCAACTTGTTCTGCAAATGTCTCAGGCTCATTTCACCATGGAGTTTTATGGAATTTGCATATAGAATGTAATTATCAGGAAGAATGCAGATAACCATAAAGGGTTTTAGGACTTTCTGTGCACTGAGCAGAGACTCCCCCCCCCCAAGCAGAGGCCTTGGCAATCGATTTAAGTGAATGGCACCATAGCAACACCCTCCAGCCGCAATGCAATCGGCCACACAGGAACGCATGGCACATCAACGCCTGCGTTCCAGTCCCGTCAGAAAAAAAAAGTGCTTGCAGCATTTTTTTTTCTGGCCTGACCAGACCGTAGGCATTGATGTGCCTTGTGTCCCATGCGGCCGATCGCACTGCAATGGACCACCACACCCCCCCTGCCTTACAACAAAGTGAGCCAGCCGCAATGCGATCCAGTGCATTCTGGGCCAGAATCAGGCCGGAATGCAGTGTCTGGTGTGAACGGGCCCTCAAAGACGATCAGTAAACGGTCTTCACTGCAAAAGTTAAAGAGGGGCATACACAACTTGGAAAACAAAAACTCCACACCCCTGAGTCTAAGAAAGCCATAACTTGACAGCTTACAGAACTGTGGAATGCATTACCCCTAACAGCTAGAGAAGCCCTGGTACATGTACACTATATTGTCAGTATGTGGCCACCCCTCCAAATTTGAGTTCAGGTGTTTCCAGTGAAGTGTACTGTTGATGCAACAATACAGTAAAAACACATTGTGCACCTTCAAACTTGTGGCAACAGTTCAAGAAAGAACCTTTTCTGTTCCGACACCACTGTACCCCTGCGCACAAAGCCAGGTCTATAAAGGACATGGTTTGGTGTGAAGGAACAGCAGTGGCCTGCACAGAGCCCTGACCTCAACCCTACTAAACATCCTTGTGAATAATTGGAATGGCAATTACAAGGCAAGTCTTCTCATCCAACGTTAGTACCCGACCGTATAAATACTCTATTACCTGAATAGCTACACTCCAAAAATCCTTTCCAGAAGCATGGAGGTTGTTCCTGCTGGGGGGAGGATGCCAATTCCATATTAATGCCCATGTTTGTGGAATGGGATGTCCAACAAGCTGAATTAGGCGTGATGGTCAGGAGTTCATAAACTTTATGGCATATGGGGTATAATCACCAGCATCTGTAGTAAAAATATATAATCCCTGCATGCTGATCACTTAAGGTTTTAGTATAATACAGTATGGAGCTGGGTGCCATATCTAACTGGGTTAATTCTGGTTTCCCCTAAAAGCCATGTCCACATTTTACAGCAGTTTTCAGACCATTGGCAATCCAAATTCTTACTGTACAGAAGAAAATGTTGTTTCAACCTGCACATAACTATACAAAGATGGATATTCTGAACTACACAATATATACCAGAGTTCATAAAAACCTGATGGAGCCAAAGCCATGAAGAACACTTTTCGTGTAGTAACAAAATAGTTTTTTTTAAATAAAAACCAATAACATTAAAACAAAGTCTATGTGGTTCATTTACATCTGGATGATCATGAATGCAACAAATGGTTAAGGTGGAGAATATGTACATTTACATGTTGTCTGAGAACTTTGCAAAGACCTGCTTCCTCTGGGCAGGAGTTAAATATTCACAGGCTTCCAGTAGGTTTGCCACTATTATGGTTTGTTGAATAGTTTTAGACTTCACCCATATTCGGCCATTCATTCCGATGACCATTTCAAATGGAAATACATTCATCAGTTCCTGGACAATGTCATTCTGAGGTGTTAAAAGCCTAAACAAAAAGGAGAATAAAATGCAAGGTAAGTACCATTTCTTTTCATCCATGTTTAAAGTGACACTAAACTCAGTAGTTAAATCTTAAAAATGTGTTTGAGTCAACTATTAAAAATGTATCTTATTTGTGCATCACTCAGCTGTAAATCCTCAAATCATCTCTGAATTGGTGCTGACACTGCCCTTCCTTCTGGAGGGTGGCTACTTTTGTTCCCCATGGTCCCTGTGTGTGTTGTAAAGTAAATTTCAATATAAATTGGTAAACTTAACATTAGATTTTAGTCCATCATGGGAGTGAGCTTGGAGCAGTAGCTACTTTACAACACACACAGGGACCATGGGGAACAAAAGTAGCCACCCTCCTGAAGGAACAACACTGTCAGCACCAATTCAGAGATGATTTGAGGATCTACAGCTGAGTGATACACACATAAGATAAATTTTTGTTAATAGGGTACTCGAATGCATTTTTTAAGATTTAACGCCTGAGTTAAGTGTCATTTAAAGTACACTTTTCACAAGAGGATATTGGACAGAGGGGAATGTTGAGAAAGGAGCATTCTACAGGTGAAACTCGAATAATTAGAATATCGTGCAAAAGTAATTGCAGTAAGTGCTGCAAAAGGGGCCCAAACCAAGTACTGAGTACATATGCATGCTTGTACTTTTCAGAGGTCCGATATTGTTCTATGTACAATCCTTGTTTTATTGATTGCATGTAATAATCTACTTTTTTGAGATTGTGGATTTGGGGTTCTTGGGGTTTTCATGAGCTGTAAGCCATAATCATCACAATTATGACAAATCACGGCTTGAATTATCTTGCTTTGCATGTAATGAGTCTATATCATATATTAGTTTCACCTTTTAAGTTGCATTAGTGAAATAAATGAACTTTGCACGATATTCTCATTAGTCGAGTTTCACCTGTATGCTACTTTGAGTACAAACTAATTTAAGCTACTTTCTGCCTTTTCATTGCAATCTCATAAATATTAAGATTCAGCAACTGAATGCAGAAAGGTAATAATGAAATACATTACTCACTAACTGGTCGTCAGTTAATGTGAAGAGAAAAGCTCCTTTTGCTGCCACCGACGTAAGGCTTATGGTGGAACAAAACTGGTTCCAGCTGGCCACCTCAGTAAGCCTTACATCGGTGGCTTTTACTGTCCTGCTAAAAGATCAAGGTACTGAAACCAGAACAGCTCCCCTGACAGTCCTCTGCAAAATAATAGCTGTCCGCAGCTGATGACAGCCATTAACAAAAAATCCTCCACTGTCCTCAATGTCTTTCTCCATTTCAAAAAGGAAATGCCAGCTCCCCAAAAACAAAAAACACACACACACGTGCACCATATTGTGGTGTATGCCCTGCACCTGCACTACATTGTTAGAAAACATTGCAGTGCTTGATTTATTTTTTGCTTTTTAAAATAACATTCATTAAACTGTGGCAGCGCATGGCTGCGCATTGTAATAAGCTGTTTGCGATTAAATGTACGCCTTTATCATTTTATCACAACACACATACCAACACAGTGCACAAACTATTTTTAGCACAAGTACCTTTTTTTTTACAGTTTTGGGTTACTTAATTTTTTTACCGTATCGCAAAAAAGGCAAAATTTGACATTTACAAATATGTCTTTTGTTTGTGACAAACCATTAAAACGTCTTACTTTCTTACTAGTCCTAAGGATACTTTAAACATAAGGCCATCTTGTCCAATGACACCCTTCCCATTCGCTTTTCCAGAACTGTCAATGCATGCCAACTCCGGTTCCATGTCTTTATTGGCCACAATGAACTTTCCATAAACAACGTCTCCAACCTGCCAAACCAACAAACAGGATTTGATTAATAGTCTGGTGGTCTAAACGCATTCTACTGTAATCATGCATTGTGTAATACAAGATTATTGTTAACAGTGTCAGTCCACCAAACACTCGTTGGATTGCTTCCTGTATCTACAGAGTATTTACCGTATTTTTCGCTCCATAAGACGCACTTTTTTCCCCCCAAAAGGAGGGGGGAAATGTGCCTGCATCTTATGAAGCGAATACCTATCGCCCGACGCCCGGGACATGCAGTTTCGGGCGCCGGGCGAGTAGTTTCTTTTTGTATATTCAGCCCTGCTCCTGACAAACAGAGCTGAATGTACAGTGGGAGCCGCTGTTCGTTTAATACAAGCGATCTAAGTAGATCCCTTGAATTAAATCGAGTGGCGGCGGCATCGGCGATCGTGTCCGCCCCCCGCCGAGGTTTTCTGGGTCCCCCCTTCCTCTGCGGGACTGTGACCAGTCACCATCCCCCATAGGAGCTCACCATAGAGCCCATTGAGCAGACGAAGAACGACGTTCTTCGTCTGCTCTGTGTGATTACTGAGACAGCGCCACCTGTCTCAGCAGTCACTAACTGCAGCTTCTGTGACAGAATTTCTGTCACAGAAGCCATGCGTCCTATCGTCCGGAGCGTCTTATAGACCGCAAAATACGGTACTTGTGCATCTCTTGAGGAAACAAGATCCTGATATCAGAGTTCCCAGGTCTTCCTGCTAGTCATGGTTATTGACAACCATAAAAAGGCAGCTTATGACACTGGTCATGTGCACATTAGGAAATGATCCAACCATCTAATAGGCAATATAATTACTGTGCATGGTAGTGACTAAGCATGCATGTACTGAACCTGAGATGATAGATTTTTCTAGAGTAAATAAAAGGAGGCCAGTCTTCTCACAAAGGGTATCCACAGGTTTTTGTGTCCATACTACTGCCCAGCATTAAAAAACACAGTTACTAGGATACATGAATTTTATGAGTGTGTACCTTTTGAAAGCGAAGACTCCACTCCAAACTATTTGTGGATTGAGCACAGATTGGTCACAACTATAGTCTTGAAAAAAAATCTGACTGTATATCAGCCACAGATTGAATAAAAGATCTTCAAATACAATGCTTGCTATATGCCAACTGCGGATGAATGTGCAACAGCAAATACTGACTGGCACAGCAGGCTGCACCAATGAAGGCAAAAGACTCCCAATTATTTTTGGTCCAAAGATGATGCTTTTGTACTTATGCATTACATTGTAGGCTGCAGTTTTTAGAAGTGCTGAGCCCATTACAGGAATGCAAGCACAGCTTCTCCTTTTCATCATGTCTACAAGTCTTAAAAATAAGTGTTGAGGAAAATGCATTTCTGGGGATGTTCCCATTAAAAGAGAACTATGCGGTCAGTGTTTTCCCCCATAGTTCTCTTAAGGGTCACGGGAGGACATAAAGTAGCGTCCTCCCGTGACCCAAAGCTCAGTATATAGCGAGCTACAGCTTATGGTATACTGAGACCGGCGCAGCTGGGACGGATCCCGACATTATTGTCAAGATCCACCCAGCTGCGTGAGTGACAGTGGGCTCTTCCTATCTAGAGGCAGAGCCAGCTGTACCCGCCCCCCTTCCCCGTCCGTTCCTCCAGTCAGCGCTCCAGATTTTGTCTGCTCCAGTTTTAAAGAATTCTTCAATAAAGTGTGTTATTATTTCTTCTTCTAGCTATAGGAGAAGAGAAGCAAACCTTACCTTTACATTCGGTCTGTTCTTTTTAGTTGCACCTTCAAAGGCCAAGAATGATAAAGAAGCTTGGTCACTTCCTCCAACATCAAGCTTAAAAATATCTCCAGACCTGGTGGTGACAATTCCGATCACATGGTCCCCTTTTACGGGAATATACTATATCAGGTAAGACAACAGTGAATAGTTATCACAAAAGAAGATTTGTAGTATTATTACACAAGTGCTTCAGAAGCCACAAAGCACCCAACACCCTTGGCAGGCAGGAGAACAACAACTAAAACTGTACTTTAAAGCTCACCAGTGGTGCTACTGTTATATTAGTATAGGACTGAGAAACATACACTTTAACCCCTTCATGACTGAGGCCCTTTTTTCATTTTTTGCACCCATGTTATATTCCACATTTTAGGCCTTCGGAGCCCGGGAAGCACGGCGGGGGTGTCCGGCGGGGGGGGCGGCCCCTTCTTCGGGACGCAGAAGCGATCTGGCGACAGGTAAGTCGCCAGGATCGCTTCTGTTGTAAAGCCGACAGTCGGCTCTACAAGTTTAAACAGACTCCCGGCGGCAAAAGTCGCCGGGAGTCTGTTTAAACAGCCCCGATGCTGGCGACGTACACTGTACGTCGTCAGTCACGAAGGGGTTAATAAGCTGTCACATGGACTGAGCAATTAGGATCTGTACATTTTGGTTCACGAAGGGACAGATGTCCATCAATGGATGCTGTAGACAACCAAACTTTGAGAGCTAAAATAACACCCTCTTCCACAGAACTTTTCTTGCTTTACTGGTCCTAGACTGGTTCTCATATTTGTGGAGAAAAAGGCCACCCTTGCCTCTCTCACACACCTAAAAGGTACAGGATTACTGTACCAAAGGCCTTGTACATATGGGTTCAGCTTATAAAAAAAAGCAATATGAATAGTGAGCTCGGAGCAACTTTCAAGTCTTCAAAGCACCTTTCAGTTTGGGGAGGGTAAACACAGATGCCACTAAAATAAAAATGTACAATTACACCCTGCAACGAAAATAGTTCTCTCCTGCTGCCCACAATGCCAACATCTGCAGTAAAGCAAAGAAACTATTGTCTGAAAACTCTGAGAATCTGACACTTTTAGGAGTGTACATTTCCTGGATCCCCAGTATTCACTGTGGTTCCTCCCACTGGCCAGCAGTCATTAGAGGACACAGTAGTAAGGAAGGTGGATAGAACCAATGTACATGGTGAGGGACCAGGAATCTAACACTCTCCAAAGTGTCAGATTCAATAGGATCTTCAGGTGCTTATTTCTTTACACTACGGTATCACTACCACAGTGTTATTTTAAGGACATAGATCCCCTAAAATTCTGATGTAACCCTCTGTACAATGCTATACACCCTCACATATTTCTAGAAAACGTCTGCATAAAATCAGACGGTGTCAAAGTGATCCCTCTCTAGCCAGCACTTCTGTGCAAAATGCCAAATACTTACTTGCTTTTGGCATACTTTAATGGACATACAGTGCCAATATGAGATAGACAGAATCAGTTGAAGGGGAGCTACAGACTCAGGTTGGTTCACTGACCTGCACTATGCAATAGAAATGGAATATTGTCTGTGTTCAAACCCAAATAGTTTATTTTTATATAAAACATATGAGGTGATCTCTCCCCCCGCACACTGCTCCCCCTCTGGCCAGCACCATGCTCTATCAATGTTTGTGACTACATTGCAATGTGTGACTGGTCACACGGATTAAACATTCTAACGTAATCCCACACATTTTTTCAGCAGTGGAATGTGTGACCGCCCATTAGGTCAAGCATTCCAACGCTTTGTCGGCTGTTCCAGGGCAGATCGACTCACTGCGCATGTGCAGGAGAACCAATCTGCATTACCTTATCTGCCTGGAGCAGCTGATTGGTCCTCAAATGTCACTTCTATCGGACATTGTGAGCGCCGCAGAGGGGTGGGGGAGGGTCACAAACTTTGATAGAACACCCCATCACACCGCCCTCCCCTCTGGCCAGCCCCATCATAGCGCTCCCCTCTCTGGTCAGAGCCCTTTAAAAAGTGAATCAGTAATCCCATTAAGATCTACAGGTGTTCTATCAATGTTTGTGACTGCGTTAGAAGTGACCGGTGACGTGGTCACTTTTTTTTAACATAATCCCGCCCATTTGTTTTGGCGGTGGAATGTGTGACTAGTCACGTGGTCACATTTTAACGTAATCACGCCCATTTTTTTTTTCCAGGGTTAAAATATGTGACCGGCAAAAGGTGTAGAATTCAAACGCTTTCTCAGCTGTTCCAGGGCAGATCGGCATCGCAGATGTATGTGCAGGAGAACAGAAGTGTCGGATAGTAATGACGTTTCAGGACCGACCAGCTGTTCCTGGGCAGATCGGTTCTCCCGCACATACCATCTGCGTTGCCGATCTGCCCTTGAACAGCTGAAAAATTTTGGAATTCTACACCTTTGCCAGTCACATAGTTTACCTCCGGAAAAAAATGGGCGTGATTACATTAAAATGTGTGACCATGTGACCGATTACACATTCCAACCCAGTCACAATCTTTGATAGAACACAGGGCCAGATGAGCTTTGCACTTCTCATCCAGTGAACCCAACAGTCATTGCGCTCATAGACAGTAGCTTTCACAGAAGTGTCCAGCATGAGAATGCATAGCAGAGAGAGAACATTGTACAGAGAGCATGCATCCCACACGTGTTTTTTTTTTCAGCATGTCATTTTTATTGAACCCACACGTGTTACAGGGAGATATATGGAAAGAGAACTAAGGAGTCCGGAGCATCTTTCTCCATAACATCCAATCCAAATCCTTCTTTTATTATTTAATTCATACACATTGGAAATGATGATTGGTTGCCAGGTAACACATTGCTCTATATCTCTACTACACGTGATCATAGCACCGCTAAGCATGCAGGGCAGCCCTTACCCTCCTCTGCTGGGAGTCCACCCAGTACACAGACGGATCCCGCAGCCGCAGCACTCCGCACTTCGTCACCTGCAGATCGTCTCCGTGCCGAGTGAGCCCCGGACCGCACACCACCCTCAGCCGGCCGGAGGAGGACGAAGATGACAAGGAGAGCGAGCCGTCCCCTGTCTGTGCCGGCAGAACGAGCACATCTCCGGGTAATACCACCTGACTCACCGCTTCCCCAACTGGCAGGGAAGACATGCTGGGTCAGTGGAGGCGACCCAGGAAGTAGTAACAGTGAGATCGGAAGGGACCGGGAGGGGCCAGAAGTCACGTGGGCTCACTGTGTACGAGGGCTGCAGAGGCAATCTACTGTCTATAGACACCACCAAGAGGTGTTCTGTCTTTATAGGGATCACATAAAGGACCTCCCTTCGCTGTGCTGTCTATATAGGACTCACACAGAGGACGGGGGATTTATAAAAACTGGCGCAGATTTGCACCGCAGCTAATCAGCATATCTCATTTTCAAATCTTACCTGAGCAAACTATAGAGAGATGCTAATTGGTTGCAATGGGCAGCTGCTCCAGATTCTGTTTGCTCCCGTTTTGATAAATCCAAGCTGAGCCCTGGGATAAGCAAATATTGTCTAAATAGGAGAGGAAGGCGTACTCTTACTAGAATCTTGCAGGATTATTCACAAAGGATGAAGAGTTGCAGAAGGCAGGAGAAGTGAACAATCTAGGACAATACAGTAATACCTTGGTTTACGAGCATAATTCGTTCCGGCAGCATGCTTGTAATCCAAAGCGCTTGTATAGCAAAGCGAATTTCCCCATAGGAAATAATGGAAATTCAGATGATTCGTTCCACAACCCAAAAATATTCATATACAATGATTACATTACAGTACTGTAATATAATACTGTACAGAATATAAAGAAAAATAAACCAATTACCGGTACCTTCGTGGCCGGTGTGAGGGGGACGAGAGAGAGGAGAATTATTGTGTAGGACGACTTTCACTATCACTAACGGAATCACTGCTATCTCTTGACTCAATGGAATCTTTTTCATTTCGTGAAACCTTAACAAGGAATCTATCCAATGTGACTATGCATTGTCCTTAAACAGACTCATCGCTCGCACTGCTACAGCCTTATTCGGGTGGTGCTTTTCTACAAAATGTTGCTCTTATTGCAAGACATTTGCTTGTATATCAAGGCAACATTTTTCAGAAATGTTTGCTTGTCTTGCAAAACACTCTCAAACCAAGTTACTTGTAAACCAAGGTATTACTGTATAGCTGGATTTGGAAACATTCTCCAATTCAGCTCACTTTCCAGTTCAGCTATGTTGTCCTAAATTGTTCACTTCTTCTGTCTTCTCCAAACTCTTCACTCTTTTCTGAATAATCATGTTAGTGTGCTTTGTGTATTTCTTCCAGATCTGTGCAGTAATCCAGTGTGATTTTTTTGAGGGTTATTCACTAGTAAGCCAACGCATCGCCTAATCATTTGGCCGCTGAATGCACTGAACAGGTGAACTGCTCATTTTGGCTAAGGGGTTCAAATAAAACAAATATATTCACTCAATCCTGCCTAACTGCTAGATCGGTCCCTGCAGCCTGTTATTCCCTGGGCTATGTAAAATTAGTTGCTAAAAAAAATAAATATATATATATATGTG
>NW_017308090.1:220601-236516 GCF_000935625.1 Nanorana parkeri | reverse complement strand
GATATTATAAACTATTACAATATGAATAAACCAATTCAGCAAATAAAAGCTTTATATATATATATAATGTTTGTGTGTATATATATAGCATCATTTAGGGATGTGTGAAAGGAAATAAATAACCAACATCAATTATTTATGCATGTAGCAGCTGGAAAGGAATTCTCTGTTTTCTTGGATTCCATACATTGCCTGGTTCATTCTACATGTCTCAGACTAGTGTTTGATATTATATAAGCTCCCCTCAGGCACACAGTTTCTATTCTAAAAAAAATCCAAGACATAAGTCAGAGAACATGCTTCTTTTTTTCCATCATTACTAATCCATTGTTTTTTTATTTCTCCTTTTTGTACTATTCATTATTTACAGTTTGCCCTTAAATTGTGTTTTCTCTTTCTGATATCAAAACCCAGTGAGATACTCTAAAAGGTATAATTGTGCCATGTAACAAAAGGGCACAGCTGCTCAGAAGATTTGTCTGATGAGGGAAGCATTTCATCTTTTGTGCTGCAAGCTTTTTCCGTGACATGCTTTGAGTTCTTCATTTTAGGAATTTATGAATTGTACATTTTTATGGCATGCTTTTTCTACATTTAACATAAATCTGGAATATATCTTTCTACATAGTTACATAGTATTTGAGGTTGAATAAAGACATAAGTCCAACCTATTGTGTGTATGCATTTATGAGCTGGTGTGTGCGTGTATATGAGTCCACGTGCAATTTTTCTCTTACCTGTACCCCTGAATGTTATGGTCTCCCGGGAACTCGTCCAGGAGTCTCTTGAATGATTCCACACTCTTAGCTGAAATCACTTCCTGTGGCAGCGAGTTCCAGACCTTAACCGCTCTAACTGTGAAGAACCCCCTGCGTTGGTGTGGTGAAATTTTTTTTCCACCAATTTTTGGTTGTGCCCTCTGGTCTTTGTTACGGAGCTGACCGTAAACAGTTGTTACTGAGGTTGCTGTCACCCTTGAATAGTTTATACATGAAAATCATGTCCTCCCTTAATCTCCTAACCTTCAACGAGAACATATTTCATTTTACCAACCTTGTTTCATAGTTCAGATCCTCAAACCCATTAATGAGTGTGGTTGCCCTCTTCTGAACTTTTTCCAGCTCAAGGACATCCTTTCTGAGTATTGGTGACCAAAACTGGACCGCATACTCCAGATGTGGCCGAACCAGTGATCTATAAAGAGGCAAAATTATAGACTTGTCCCTGCAATACATTCCCTTCTTAATGCAAGACAGGACTCTGCTTGCTTTGTTTACAGCAGTCTGGCACTGCAAGCTATTCTTCATTCTGCAGTCTATAATGACCCCCAAATCCTTCTCCGTTTCCGACTTCCCTAGTGGCACACCCATAAGTGTATAGTCCATTTGCCTATTTTTAGCTCCATGGTGCATTACCGTACATTTATCGACATTGAACTTCATCTGCCATACAGTTGCCCATTCCCCTATTTTCTCCAGGTCCTCCTGTAATGTTATAATGTCTAAATCTGTGTCTACTACCTTCCCAATTTTCGTATCATCAGCAAACACTGAGATATGACTTCTCACTCCCTCCCCTATATCATTAATAAATAGGTTAAAAAGCATGGGACCCATCACCGAACCCTGGGGCACGCCACTCATGACCTCCGCCCAGTCTGAGAAGGTGCCATTAACTGATACTCTTTGTGCACGTTCTTGTAGCCAGTTTTCTATCCACTTGCACACTAATTCATCTATGGCCATAGCCCATAGCTTGTACAACAAGCGTTTATGTGGCACAGTATCAAATGCTTTGGCAAAGTCCAGATATACTACGTCCATTGCCCCCCCCCCTCCCCCCCATCCAGATCTCTACTTACCTCTTCGTAAAAGGTCAGCAGGTTGGTCTGGCAAGAACGATCCTTCCTAAATCCATGCTGCACATCACTTATTATACTATGATCCCACATGGACTCTAGAACCACAGTATTGCTTTATTATACACATCTGTGTATAGTGCCAATTCCTGTAGCAGTGACACAAGTTAAAAGGTTAGTCCATCCAACACTCAGTTTTCGGTAAAAGCTAGGGAGTTAACCCATCTGACAATTTTGGGTGGCTCTATAGGGTTGATTTACTTAAGAAAATGAGGCAGTTCACTTTGCAAGGGAATTTGCACTTTGCAAGTGGATTTTCCTTTAGCTTAGTGAATATGATGACAATTCACTTTGCAAATAATACCAAATCACAAGCAAGGAAAATAAAAGAACTGTATTTTTCTTGCACATCATTGAATGATGGAAGTCAACAGAGTTCATGACATTCACTAAGCTAAAGGAAAATCTCCTTACAAAGTGAACAGCCTATTTGTCTTTAGTAAATCAAGTCCTATTAGTGAGAAATGTGGGCTTAAGTTCGTGGATCTGTACACGTGCTGTGGCTATTGTGAGAGGTTTCTACTCTGCTTGTCCCAATCAGGGCTTTACTACTATGAGCACTGCACATGCCTACAAGAGACGGGAAACACAAGGATGACCTCATCAATATGATGCTATACCTTCTTCGTCCAGTCAGTGGCCTTGGGGAGGAGAGGCAGAACGAAATAAGTTAATTTACCATTGACGTGCTGTACCATAGGGTTAGACAACCTTGGCAGTCCAGATGTGGTGAAACTACAAATCTCATGAGTGTCAGAGTGTTGCAGTGCTTCATGGGACTTGTAGCTTTTCAACTGCCGAGGTGCTGAGACTGCCTATCTGTATTGTACCATTTTCATGTACAATAAAATGTTAAAAGGGTTTTGGCTCTGAAAGATTCTTGCAGTTCCAAGAGCAAGTAAAAATATACACTGTGTATGGGGTTTACAACTGAAATACTGAAGACTTAAAACTCTATTAATTAAAACTACTGCAGCTAGCAAGTTCAGACATCTAGAAATGCCTGCACATATTTACAACAGTCTCCCAAACAATGATGTCATGGTGGAACCCCATCAAGTACTGTAAGGCAAAGCACTGACACTTCTGGTGTTTGACCCCAATAGGAGGGTTTGGGAGGCTGCTGCCCATATGTACAGGAGCATGTAGGTGCCCACACTTCAAACCTGCAGAAGTTTTTTCTAATGACAGTTTTTCTTTAAGGCCAAATATTTGGATTGAAATGTCTGATTGTGACTGCTTCTCTTTAGGTATATATCTGGTATATGGAGAATCAAACAAGAGCAATCAGACCTTCTATTGAGCCTGAATTCTATCAGCATCCACTACTTAGTTCATGTTGGAAGACGTACAGCACTTCATAGGGGGATTATCACACAATACCACCAAAACACAATTAGTGTGTTCAGTGGTGCTGGAGGGGGAGCTATCTGTGTGTGAAAGGCTGTACTACCTCAAGATCATTCTATAAAATTGTGCAAATCATAGTTCCCACAGCAACCAAAAAGAATCTGACTTGTACTAGTGTGACTTATTTAAAGTAAACTAGTCTGTATAACAGTTTACAATTCATAAATTATAGTAGTTACATGTGCAACTTTGGAATGTTAACGTTGTGCTCTCCGTATGTTATTGTAGCTATTATACTTATTGTTTAATACAATAAACACTTAAAGCAATACTAAGCTGAAGAGTTAAATCTTAAAAATGCATTCAAGTACCCTAACTATTAACAATACTGGACATTGTGTGTTTAACGTGGCTGCAGATCCTTAGATCATCTCTGAATTCATGGTGACACTGTCCTTCCTTCTGGAGGGTGGCTACTTTTGTTCCCCATGGTTCCTGTATGTGTTGTAAAGTAGACACTGCTCCAAGCTTGCTCTTGTAATGGACTACAATCTCATGTTTAGTTTACTGATTTATATTGAGATTGTACTCCATCACAGAAGTGAGCTTGGAGTGGTGGCTACTCACAATTCACAAATCACAAGATCACAATTTGTTGAGCGGAGTCATGAAAATTATATGGTAAAGCTTCACAATTTAAAATCCTCTGTAAATAATTATTTATTTCCATGTTAATGTCCATCCTTATTTTGATTTATAAATATTATTCAAGTGAAGTCATCAAGTCAGTTTATCTGAAGATGGAATAATGTGTATTGTTTATATGTACTTAGTGTTTAACTGAACAGTGTTGTGTAACTGTGAATGGAAAGCAGGATTGTGTTGTGCCTCTGCATCCTTTGTGTGCTCTATTGTTTTGTCTCTGCTGCTACTGAATGAAACCAGTCAGCTTGGAAGGATTCTTTCTCACGAGAAGCTTCTGTGGAAGTGGTATTATAGCCCTTAGTTACAGGGCAGAGAAGATAACGGAACTCAGAGACAAGCCTTTTAAGCACATCACTTTATCTAATGTCCTTGTATTTAAAGCAATAGTTGATGAGAGCACCAGCTGAATGAATGATGCAAAGAACTGTCCCTTTTCCAAACTTCTCTGGCACATTTGTATGTGGGGGAGTGGCTTGGGGACTGCAGCTGTCCATGGCTTTGCTGTCAGAGAACATTAGCTCTAGCAGTTTGTTTGGGATGAGAGGTAGTCAGTCACTGGCGAATAACTCAGCACAAAGTCAAAAGTAAGCATAGACAGATATGAATCCCATTCTGCTTCTGCTACCCTTGTTTAGCTTCCTCCACCTGATACCTGGTGTAGGTGCAAGTACCTCTCTATGTGGTCCATGCAACAAGGATGACTGTAGCTCTGTAACCTGTGCAGCACCTGAGCTGCTCACCAGAGATGACTGTGACTGCTGTGATCGCTGCCTCAGTATAGAAGGAGAGAATTGTGGTGGACAAGATGAGACAAGAGCTCGCTGTGCTCCTGGGATGGTCTGTGTAAGCCGCTCCAGTTTGGGAAGAGGGTCATCCTCTTATTCTGAAGGGACAGGGTTTTGCCTATGTGAAGAAGACGGTGCTGTGTGTGGCTCTGATGGACGAACCCATTCCAGTGTGTGTGCCCTGCATCTGCAGAGCTGGAAAGCACAAAGCCAAGACAAAGGTGCTATCCACAAGATCCACGATGGAGAGTGTAAATTTGGTAAGTGTTTTATTTGTACAACTGGGTAATATAAATTGCTTAAAGTGACACTAAACTCAGAAGTGAAATCTTAAAAATGCATTTAAGTATCTTAACTATTAACAGAAATGTATCTTATTTGTTCATCAATTAGCTGGAGATCTTCAACTCATCTCTGAATTCATGCTGACACTGTCCTTCCTTCAGGAGGGTGGCTACTTTTGTTTTCCATGGTCCCTGTGTCTGTTGTAAAGTAGCCATCACTCCAAGCTCGCTCCCATGATGGACTACAATCTCATGTTTAGTTCACTTATTTGTATTGAGATTGTAGTCCACCACGGGAGTGAGCTTGGAGTGGTGGGTACTTAACAACACACACAGGACCATGGGGAAGAAAAGTAGCCACCCTGCAGAAGGAAGGACAGTGTCAGCACCAATTCAGAGCTGATTTGAGGATCTACAGCTGAGTGATACACAAATAAGAGACAGTATTGTTAATAGTTAAGGTACCTGAATGCATTTTTAAGATTTAACTCCTGAATTTAATGTCATTAAGAGTCTCCATAAACACAATATAATTATTAATATTGGTAAAACAAATTGTTAACATACATACTACATAAATTGAATTTAAATGGTTAACCTGTTTGGACTAAACTGGGTAATGAAATACATTGTTATTGATAAAATTGTGAAAAGTAAACATTATGCTTGATAGTTTTTTGTTATGCTTGATGCTGGTAGCTATTTTAAATACACCTGTTTTGTTATATTTAACAGGTATGCGTAGGTATGCTATATCTGTATAACATTCTTATGTTTATTGTTTTAGGAATACTATGATCATAATTTTCTGTGCATGTGGCAATATTATTGGCTTCCACATAATCCAAAAGTTCTGTATGGGCACTCTAATGCCATGTGTGTAAAATAAATCATAATGTGTTTTTAAAGAAAATGTAATAAAAACATTGTTTCCTTTGATTTTTTAAATCACAGAACAGCCACACACTTGTGCCTGGGGCATCCCTTGTGCAGAAGTTATAGACTGATAATATGTCTGACGTTTCACCACATGACAGTTTATGGTGCTGCATTCATGATACCCCATGGATCTTTTATGCATTTGTTGTTTTAGTGCCGTCATATGCTGCTTCAGTTGCTTTAGCAAACAAGACTTATGGCTTTGTGCAGGATAATTACTGCTACCATACTTACCCTGTGTGATTTGATATCCTATACAGGACATGATCATGGTATAAATTGTGAGCCTGTATCACAATTAACCTCAGTTGCACTCCATTATATGTTTTTTTCAGCCCAGCCACTCTAGAGTGGAAAAGACAATGCTAAGCAACTCAAATTGGCTTGTTACAGTTTGGTGGAATGTCATGTTGTCTTATGACCCCTCATTTTTGAGGTTACCATTCAATCCTTACATGTCTAAGTAGTCACCTTTCACTGGATATTGTCTGCCATGGATTACAGTTCAGGACCTCATTAGTATATCCCCCCAAAAAATGATGCAGGAGTGTGTGTGCAGATCACAGTAGTAACCAAATGCTTTGTATGGTAGGCATTATATAGGTTAGGTTGAGCATATATAACATGTTGTTTGCTAGCTTTGCAAATCATTTGATCTTCATTAGAAGCAGTATAGGTTAGTGTCTCTCCAGTTTATTAAACTGTAGTATGTAGCCCTTATAAAAGCCAATGTTTACCCAGTTGCCTTTTGGCAGAGATTAGTTTATCACAAATACTCCTTCATATGTGTGCATTTATTATCAGTTTACCAATAATTGCGTATAAATGCATTCCAAACTATACAACAATTTTTTAAATATCTAAAATATTTGGTAGTATCTATTTGACTTCTTATTTATTATTTGCTAAAATTCTAAACTGTTAAGATGAATTGTTTTAACAAGTAGTGCCAGAAATATTATTTCCTTAGGTGCTAGAAGCACCCATTGAAGTACATTTACAACAGGTTAAAAACCTATGGTTTGGAGAATACTGTATGACTGTGTGTGATTGGGCATCTATTTGGGAAATGAGGTTTAATGTTGATAAATGTAAAGTTCTGCACTTTTGGACTAAAAACATGCATGCGTCACTCTAGAGGGCATATGTTTGAGGGAGTCAATGATGGAGAAAGATCTGGTAGACCATAGACTGAATAATAGCAGGTGATGTCAAGCCACAGTTTCTAAAGCAAGCAAAATACTTTCTTGTTTTAAAAGGGGTCTATAGACTCCAGAGAGAGAGAGAGACATAATCCTGCCCCTGTACAAAGCATTAGTAAGACCTCATCTGGAATATGCAGTTCAGTTTTGGGCACCAGTTCACAAAAAGGATGTTGTGGAACTGGAGAAAGTGCAGAGAAGGGTGACTAAACTCATAAGAGGCATGGACGAGCTCAGCTATGAGGAACAATAAAAAACAGTTTCCCCTATATTAAATGATAAAATATTTATTATTACCCAATTTTTGGGTAAAATATAAGAGACGGGGTCACGTCGGGTAAATAGACAACAAACATGTCAAGCCTTAAAATTGCGCGCGCGAACCCTCAAAGAACTACAATACCCAAAATTGGCCATTGGCGACGCTTTAAAAGCTTTTACCGCTCATCAGTTTAGTGTTATCAGTGATTGATGGCCCTAAAATGATTGCTCTCCCTCCGACGTTCGCGACGATATGTAACATGTGTAGCACAATTGTCGATTTCCCGCGCTGGCGCAGCGAACGCTTATTTCCGTTTATATGTGCGTAAATGTGGGGGTTGGGGACTTAAAAATGTTTGGGTTTTTTTTTTTACCTTTTTATATGTGACTTATTTTTTTTTACACTTATTGTTATTGCTATTACATAGGGGGATAACTGTCCGTGCGTGCGATTTTTCACAACGGGAGGACGGCAACAGGTTAACCTTTGCATACGGAAAGGATTCTTCATAGTTAGAGCTGTGATAATGTGGAATAGTCTCCCTCAGGAGCTAGTTCTAGCTGGCTCAGTTAATTGTTTAAAAAATATCTGGATGTATTCCTAAATGCACAGAATATTACTGGATATTGAGTTCTTATAGGTATATTAGGCATCAGAGATTGTTGATCCAGGGAATATCTGATTGCCTTATGGGGTGAGGAAGGAATTTTGTTCCCTGTTGGAGCAAATTGAACCATGCTTTATAGGGGGTTTTTTTCTTGACTTCCTCTGGATTAACAGTGGGTAATTGTGGGCATAGTGTTCTGTTTAGGCTTTTCTTTTTCTTTTTCCATATCTCTATAGGTTGAACTCAATGGACATGTGTCTTTTTTCAGCCTGGCTAACTATGTAACTATGACTGATCTAAAATCATTTGGTTGGTTTATTCACCTTTTTACGTTGTGCACTTGCCAAATGTCACAATGCATGATTTTTGAAGGAGAGTCACATGGCATGCAGTACTTATTTTGAGGACAGACAACTTGTAGTCACTTGTAAGGCCAGGAGGTATATGTCTATTCTAAATGTGGAATTGGACAGCCCAATATTTCCAAATGCAGATTTTGAGCATTTTATGCTAATTAATTGTTTTCAAACTCCATAAGTGTTATAAAGAATACTTCAGGCAGTTGAAGGTCATTATCACAGAGTCATATTATCCAACCTGCTGGAAGATCTGAACCTTTCCTTTATTATGGAACAGAAGGCTATCTCAAAGTACTTTTCCTTTATCACTATCAGCTAAGAAATGTCATGGGTTGTTCCCAGAAAGATATCTATCCCTCTATGGCAGTCCTTATAGTGAATACGAACTGGATCTTTGATCGTTGATTTATTTGACAAAACTAACCAACTACTGTATCCTGTGTGTCTTCTGAAGTGTATTAGCTTTGACTTGACAGACTATGAAGATACTTTTCATTGAAAGCCTTGTTATTAGATCACTGCGAGATGGGAATTCATGCAATAAGCTTCCTCGTGTGTGATCAAACTGCTGACACATTTGCATTGTGTGTGGTCAGTGTTAGTTTCCTTTGGCGTCATTGGCAAAATAATTTTCTCACATTAGTTTGACACATGGAAGAAGCAGAACAGTTCTGTCTCACATTAGCATCTCTTTCGTGCACTAAAGAGACACTGTCCCTTAATTTACAATAAAACTCAGCCCATTAAGAACACAATACATTGCCCACTGGCATACAGGAACAGCCTGCAGCAACAATAACAATACAATCAATCTTTAACACAATAGAAAGTTACATTTTACAATACATCCATTAACATTCTCTAAACTGTGAGTATGTGGTAAAGATGTAGACTTAATAATGGTTTTGTTATCATACTGATTTCTCTACATTAAGCTATGTAATACCATTCATAAAATGATTGTCGATAAGAGTAATGAAAATAAGATTGCCATTCTGTGTTTGCCAATCCCAATTATATTTCATCCTTTCTCTGTACACTGCCTACACAATGAAATGATTTGGCTCTTTGTCTGATAAGCTCTGTTTTTACCAAACAGTCTCGCTCTGGGGGCAGCAAACATTTTCCAGCTTATAGGTTGATCCCAATAGCAATAATATGGCTTTTGCACACAGAGATGCAATTGCATTGTGTTTTAACAGCAGCATCCTCAGTTAACACTGCATAAAAGAGCCAGGATCCTTTTTGTTACCATCCGTTGGTATCCGTCACCAACCTTAAAATATATTGTATCTCTGGAGTTGAGCAATTAAGCATGGTTCTTTGTCAAATATAGCAAGTAATGTTTAAGAAACACAAAACAGACTCTTCATCATTGTACTAGGACATAGTAACATCAATCAACAGCTAAAAAAGTGTTTATATATGCTAATTTGATGAGTGTGCTAATTTTGCAAGTATCCTCTGGGACATGTGGTCAAAACACAGTGAACATGAGGTTATGTAACTTGCCATCTGCCATCTTATTAGTGCCCACAGATACAAAGGCCCTCTCACCTGGCACTCCTATTTGATTTATATTTTATGAGTAACATCAAAAGAGTCTTAAGAGTATAGATTAATATAGCTGTACTACAGTTATTTTTTCATGGCTAAACACAAACCCAAGTATATATTTACTTTAAATTAAATGAATGGATGTGTGTGACTTATTGATCCTGCTCTAGTAATCTGTAAATAATGGTCTTACTAATTAGCCTGTTTTACTCAATTGCTGTTTTATGTTAGTCCAAAATATGTTAGC
This sequence comes from Nanorana parkeri, assembly GCF_000935625.1. Classification (NCBI taxonomy): domain Eukaryota; kingdom Metazoa; phylum Chordata; class Amphibia; order Anura; family Dicroglossidae; genus Nanorana; species Nanorana parkeri. The sequence goes on along the minus strand of NW_017308090.1, from coordinate 226,301 downwards.
CCCCCATTCACACCTGAACGTTTTGAAGCACGTTTCCAGAAGTGCGTCAATGCTCTACACTCAGATTTCCATGTTATTCTAGCGAGCCCGCTCACATCTGAGCAATGTGCTTTTTCTCACACAGAAAAAGTATAGGAGCTTCTTTGGACATGATCAAAAATTTTCTCCAGTAGTCTTCAATGGGAGCACCTGAAAACCAAACGTAACATGCCTAACAGTTGTCTGCTCCTCCTGGTAACAAGCCTTCTGGCGCTTAAACTTGAAAACAAAAATATGTGTACAAAACGTGGGAAAAAAGACCAAAGACGCAGATGGTCATGTGTGAATGTAGGCTTAGAAAAGTGTTAGCTTAGAAAAGTGTTTTGATTATCTGACTATTGCTGCTAATGTGTGTTGGTTGTACAAAAATGAAGGCTGTATCTTAACCTCTCTGGTGCGTTTGATATGGTTGGATTCATTTAGTAGAGGTAGCGGAGAAGGGCATCAAAATGACTGACATACTCATCCTACTTTCTATTTGTATGGCTTCTTGATCTATTCATGTGTATCTAAAAATGTTTAAATGTAAATAGATCTGAAGTTTATCTTTTAAATGTATATTAGCAAACGTGTGCCTGTTCATTAACACAGTTAATTAACACAAATACAAACATACAAACATGTGTTGTGGTGGCAAAGGAGAAAGTGTGTCTCTGTGGCTGCAAAAGAGGTTGCACACATTAGTACAGCAGTGGCAAGTGAGGAAGTGCATGTTGGTGTAGTGGTGGCGATTAATGTAGTGCATGCTGATAGAGTAGCAGTGAGTGAGGAAGATCATATCTGTGCAGTGGCTGCAAAATTAGAAGTATGCATCCGTGCAGTGGTGGCAAGTAAGGAAGTGCACATTGGTAAAGTGAAAGTGGGTGAGGTAGTGTGCGTGTCGGTGCAGTGGCGGAAAATGAGAAAGTGTGTGATGGTGCAGTAATAGCAAGTAAGTAAGTGCCAACGGGGCAGAACCTGAGACAAAAATCTGAAGGTAGGTGCAAATAAGTAATTGTTATTAACTGAGAAATAGGGTGATTGTTGAGATGAGAGCAAACCATGAGAGTAAATTCATCCTGATATAGTGCCATTCACTCCAACATAGTAAAACTTATAACAATAGATGGTTTTTTTTTGAGGGGACACAGGGCAAAATAAAAGATATTCAGCACATCTCTGCAATACAAGCACATTTCTCCATGTTGTATCCCTTTAAAATTTCTACAAGTACAGAAAAACACCTGTTTATTCTATCCATTTGTGTGGTCCTCCCTCCTGCGATGATACAAACAAATGATGTTAGCTGAAAATGTTTGACATGACTTTTAGACATTTCCTGATCCTAAGTGCTTGAGCTCAGCTGTTTTGAATACAGAATGCAATGACAACTTGCAGCCTCCATTTAGAAACTAAACATATTGTACATATGTTTTTGTTCCCCCATTGCATATGTATACATTAATGCACGTATACAGATATACATATGGTAGTGTTTATCAAGAGCTAGTGTTTATATATTGTTACATAAGAAACCTTGACAACAGCAATAAAGCACTTCAAGGATACAACAGAAGAGCAGCTTCTGAATTCATGACAGGCTGTAGAGCAGCATTGAACCAAATCACTGAGATATTGATTTTAACCTTTTCAGACCGTTTTGAGTGCTTACTTCCCAACTTTATTAGGAGAAAGTTTCTAAATTAAGATATTCAGTAATAGGTCTGATGTACCTGTGCTCACACACCATTACATACTAGGATGTAAAAAGACTTGAAACAAGTAGACTGGAATAATACAACTGATCCCATATCGGCAGCTTCTGCTGCATTTGCATTGCCTCCAGCTGCTCCCATGATACAACTAAACAATACAGTCATGTGAAAAATTAAGTATACCCCATGCCGTTTTCAACATATTTGAACAAACTTTCTATCTTTATTCAAATTGTGCCTACAGATAAAGGTGATACACATTTAATTTATAACACAAGGACATTTTCCTATTCAGTCATTTATTCTACAAAAATATTAATTGGTGCACTGCAGAAAAAGTAGGTACACCCTTGACATCAAAAGCCGGTTTTGCTCCCCTATAGCAGAAACGGCTTCTTGTAGGCACTTTCTATAACTGCCTACCAGTCTCTCACATTGACTGAAAAGTTTGACCTCTTCCCCATGCAAAATTCCTTCCATTACAAGATGTTTGTGGGTCTCCGTGCATGAGCTGCAGATAAAAAATCACCTTGTAACATTTAAATGGAAATCAAAACAGGACTTTGACTAGGGCAGTCCATAACTCTATTTATTCTTTGTTGAGCCATTCTTTGGTGGATTTACTAGAGTGCTTTAGATAATAATTTTGTTGAATAACTAATTTTAAGTTCAACGTCAACTTTTGGACAGATGGCCTCACATTCTCATCTAGACGACTTTTATATGATGCAGAATGAGCCATTCTTTGGTGGATTTACTAGAGTGCTTTGGATAATAATTTTGTTGAATAACTAATTTCTGTTCAATGTCCACTTTTGGACAGATGGCCTCACATTCTCATCTAGACGACTTTTATATGATGCAGAATGTACGTACTGTATTATGTTCTTTTTAGACAGCAAAGGCTTTTTCTTAACACATCTTTTAAGGTTAAATGGGTGCAATGTATTTTTGATATTTTTGTAGATGCATGCACATTAACCCTAACTGTTACAAGCGTTACCTGAACACCCCGCAGTTACATTTTCAGGTTCTTGGAGACTTCTATTAGCATCAAACGGTCAATTCTTGGGTTGAATTGGCTTGGTTGAATTGCCTGGGCCGGGCTAGTCCTGGACAAATTAGCAGTTGTTTGAAATCTACGCCACTTTTACATCTTTTCCATACAATGGAATGATTAATTCATTGATTTGGTGAACCTTTAAATCCCTTACCAGATTCGTGAGCATTCACAGCATACATTTTGAGTGCGTTAGAGAGCTCTTTTGATCTTGGCATAATGACACCACACACATCAACAGCAAAGAGAACACCAGACCCTAGATATCTGAGGTTTAAAAAGTCCCACCTGTATATTTCCTAAGGAGGTTCTAATCATTGGCTCATAATCTAGATTCTAGTTTCCTGGATTCGAAGTGGTAAATGTATGGGTGTACTTAATTTTAGCATACAACAAATCTGCATTTTCATTCATTTAGATCATGACAATGAATACACCCTGTCAATTGTATGTGTTTTTGTTCAAGTATATCACCTTTTATCTGTAGGCACTATTTGAATCAAGATGTAGCGTTTGCCTGTTTGAATATGTTGAAAAAAGTACATTTCCATGGGATTCATATCAGATTATGTTTCTTTCCAGTATCAAGTTTATCTTCTAGCTTTCTGTAATCATCTAAATTACTACTGTGTAAAAAATTCATATTGAACGAGTGGATTGCTCAATAAATGTACATTTGTGCATGCATACATCCCTGGCATGTCCCAATATACAGCAACAGCATTTTTTTTTTTAAAAAAGCTGCATCGTTTATCATTTAAAAGCTGTGCTTGAGCTCACGTGACTCTGCCTGCTCTGATATGATGGCATCAGTCTGCTGCAGGCAGGAGGGAACATTTCCTCAATCTCCTCTCCCCAAGTGATCAGATTGCAACATTGTGAATTTCTAGCAAGTCACAAGGTGAGAGACTGCAGCAAGAGGCTAGTCTGTGGCACAAGAACTGCACAGATACCAGGATTTACATGATTATGTCATATGTAAGATACCAGGATTTACATGATTATGTCATATATAAGTCAGTATCTAAGTCCAGATAATATATGCCGACCTTGAATACTGTCTTAATAAAGATGTCTCCCTCCTTCTGAAGCAAAAGGCAAATTAAAACATTGTCAAGAGGAATACTGCAATCTCTGTTAGAGGTAATAGATATTTGGAAGTGTTAGATCAAACAATTAACATGAAAAAATTCACTGCCTGGCCCCCAAAAAAAGTAAGATTGACCATAGCAGTATAAACAAGATTGACTTTTTATACTGTACTTTGAAAACAGAAACATTATGGTTTATCTGCATCAAAAGGAAAAAGAAACCGTAGCTGACAAATATTTGGATGACTTTCCTCCATAACCACATTCCAAATCCTAACACTGTTTTATTCACTCTTTAAAACATTCATTTATTCTGCTTCAGATCTTTTGACCTTCTAGTCCTGCAGTATTTGCCTATTACTTTACTTCAAATTCTTAAAGCCCTTTTCAAACAACTCTTGAGTGGAGGAGTTAAATAAGTCCATAACCCTGATCTGAACATACAAGCCGAACTTGAAGACTATTTCCTTCATCTAAAATGCTTAATACAACCTCAATATCTTGACACACATATTTTAAAAAGTGTGCATCTTGACAGATACACAGTGGAGGGAATTTATCAAAACTGGAGCAGACAGAATCTGGAGCAGCTGTGCATGGCAACCAATAAGCTTTTCTCTTCAGTTTGTTTAGTTAAGATTTGAAAATGAAAGAGACACTGATTGATTGCAATGCAAATCTGCTCCAGATTTTGTCTGCTCCAGTTTTGATAAATTCCCCCCACTTTTTTAAGCTTGTACATTTTTTTTAAAGAGAATATGCCAGGATAGGATATTTGGAGCTGGTATTGCTTACTTGCTTTGGAAGGTGCAAGCCTCAGCGATGTCATCTTTATAATTTCTTCACTATATAAGTCACTGACCCAGATTAATGTGCATATCACTGTCTTGATATCTGACATCACATTGTTGTTTAAGGTCTGTGTCTCACCAACTAGTAGAGCAAGGATACAGAAAAAAGACCGCAGGGCTAGCACCTTCCAAAATAAGTCAGCAGTGGCATCTATCATATTCTAAACAGGTTTCCTTGTAAGGCATGTCCTCTTAAATGGGGTTTCTATAGCAAAATACAAATTCACAGCTGCTTACAAATGTTATATGTAATAACATGAAGGGATGCCCCCCTACAATAATTTCCTAATGAAGGCTGATCATAGATGGGAAGATTTTCTTTCGATCCAAGCAAGTTAGCTTGATTGACAGTAGGTTTTGCAAACAACTGGCAAACTCTTTCAAATAAACTGATTTTCCAACATGATGTAAGTAAAAGTCATGCAGAATAGTGGGAAGTAGGTAAAGAAAATAGGTAATGTGTGTGGCTGCATTGAAGAACACAGAAAAAGCAGACACTGTGTTAGGCTGGGTTCACACTGTCACATACAAATTTTGGTGTGCATTAATGTGCATTGCGTTTAGGCAGCACGTTAATTTAAATGGGATGCCTAAAGCACCAGAACATAGCAAAATAGATGCAAGCAGTATTTTATGTATTGCAGCGTACTATGGGTCCTTACTGTCTGCAAATGTTTTTTGCTTTCTAATATAGCCACAGATTTACTATACACAGTCAGTGTGCTTTATTACTTTGTTTCCTTAGAGGCCATGCATATGAATTCCCAGGTGTAAGCACATGCTGGGGCTATTACAGAGGTGCCTCAGTAAATGCATTTACATTACAAAGAATCAGAGGCGATCTCCCCATAATTAATCTGTAGTCATCTGTAGTCAGTGGATAGACTGTTAATATGTACCACAATAACAAACAAAGGACTGGACAGGAGTTAATAATACAGAAACTGAGATACAGATGATATATT
>NW_017308090.1:219302-220382 GCF_000935625.1 Nanorana parkeri | reverse complement strand
TATATATATATGATATGAATAATATCAATATGAATAAACCAATTCAGCAGAGAAAAGCTTTAATCCAATAAAGCCCCCTATATTCAAATGCACATCACCATCCGTTACAATGCAAGCCTTCTTTATAATTGATTGCATGATGCCTCTGTGCTTTCTTTTGTCTTATGAACTGAGAATAGTGTGTCAATCAACAGAAACAAATATGATGAAAGATCACACTACTATGAAAAATATTGAAATTTTTTACTAGAAAGTGCCAACCAGGCATTTTTTAAAGGGATCATGTGTGCATACTTTTCATATTTTGGCTACTTAATATAGTTCTGTAGCTCTGACAGCGTGTATGATTTGATTAACCTCTTCACACATGGAATGGGGCCTCTTGTTAAATTGCCTTTGGGACGGAGAATGCTACTGATCCTCTGTCTTAATAGACAAAGCTTGTGCCTTCATATTACATTACCCCTCCTGAATATTTATTTCCTGCCATCCGCACCAAAGGTTTTCATACCCATTTTCTTTCTAAAGCTGACTCAGATCAGGGGGGATTAAGGAAAGCTTTGGTCTGTGCTGCACTGAAGTCTATTATTCAGAGACTGATCCACTTTTGAATAGCAAGTGTCTGTGTCTTTGATATGCAATTCAACCTGGGGCTGTCAAGCTCTATAATTTGCAAATGTTCTAGTTACACTTTGCACCTGGGTCCTGCATGCTTAACCTTTTATCTTTGTTATTATTTTATCTTCCCACTTGTTAATAAGAGTGAAATGTCTACAACTCATAATAGAAATTTATGAATTAATGAATTTATTTGGAATGCAAAAAAATGATTTGATAAATGTCAGATAAAGTGTGGCTCCATTTTATCATTACCACTATACAATACACAATCAAGTTATATTAGTTGAATAATATTTTATTTTTATTTTTTTATATTATAACAATTGTAGATTTTTGTCTTCAGTCCTACGGTCCCTGTCTTCCTGTGGGAATAGAGTGGATCTTGTAGATGGGTTGGTCAACTTCTTCCCCCGGTAGTCTCCACTGACAACATAGTACAGTTTATAATATATATATATA
>NW_017308090.1:204921-218722 GCF_000935625.1 Nanorana parkeri | reverse complement strand
ATATATATAAAATTAGACATGTAACCCTAAAAAAAATTGTTTTGTTTCATTTCAGATCAGTTTGGATTTTTTATTTCTTTAATTTTTCATATCTGAAATTTAATTCAGTTCGGTATTTGGATTTTGGATGCGTCCAAATTTTAATTACAGAACGATGTCACATGACTGTAATGCAACCCCCAACAGCAAAAAAAACGCCCATCTGATTGCACAGAGAACAGTCACATGTCCTATTTTTAGTTTCATTTATGAACACCATTCGGATGGATCCGAATTTTCGCTAAAGGACTATTCGGATTCGTTCACATTAAAACTCGTTCAAATTCAGAAATTAGTTTGCATCTGAATGTCCGAATTTAACAAAATTCATATGAATATCCATTCAGAGTTAAATTAAATGTTTAACTATTATTTCGTTAATTATGTCTATTATGTCTTAGGATAAACAAATCATAATAGACTAAACATAATAGACTAAGTATTGTGATTTCTTCAATGTCTAATCACTAATTTTATATTGTGTAATCACATTTAAATCATATATTTGGGTTTGCATATACAAAAATTGAGACAGCAATACCTTTTTTTCCCATTAACACCATAAGCGCCAATGTTATCTTAAGCAACTGATTTGGTATAGTGCTTAAAAGTAAGGCAAGGGGTTCATGGTGGTTTCTAATTATTATGAATCCATTGTTAATTTTTTTTTTCTTTTTTAGCTATTTCTTTTTTTTTTATATACTTTTATTTATGGTGACTGGTTGGCCTAATCCAACACTTCCTTGAACTTCTGCTTGTGATCTGTTTCTTAATATAACCTAGCAATAGATTCCTGTTATGCTGATCTGTTACTGCAGAAGAGGCTGGGCAGAAGTGACCAAGATGGCTGTTGGAGATTTACAGGAAATCCCAGCACTAGCACTGTGCATGGAATTTGTAATCACTTTACTCTGTAGCATGACCGGTAACCCAGGAGTTGGGCTTAGCACTCATTTACTGCCAGCTGTTTGAGCACCATGCACCTGCAGAACCCACTAAGGCTGCCTTAGTCCACCACTGTTTTAAATAGGGCTCACAGAAACAGTAAAATGGTTAAGAATGGCTAATAGTCTATCATGATTTGTTTATCCTAAGTGTTGTGATTTCTTAAATGGGAAATCCTGGCACATTATACCTTCATGGGTAGATCACCTATCTTCTCATAGAGGAAGCTGCACTGGCTTTGTAAAAGAAAAAAAGCATGTCAATGTTCTTTTTCACTCCATTCACATGTCCTTTTGCAGTACCATCTACATTTAAATTATGCTTTGTAGGAGGATCCTACAATACTTGAGATGTCCTCTTTGACTGCATTCTCTGCATCCAACATAGGAATTGCAGTGCTATATAGTTGATGGGCATTCCGTGAGAGGTCACTCATGCTCCAGACCCCCCTCCATTCTTTGCATGTTTATGTGCTGTCATCATTTTTCCTCTGTCAGTCAAAGGCACTGAGCAAGACAGTTGATAAAAGACAACTGGGATGTTAATGGAAAGTTTCAGTAGATTTTTTGTATTTTTTTAAATATCTGATTTTTACTAGATATGCAATTATTGCTTTACATATAAACGATAAATACATGACAAAGGATTTCCAGAGAGTTATCACTTAGCTAAAGAGACATTTTAGCAGATGTTAATTGGTGTGCAGCTTTGTTTGACTGAAACCTTGGACTGAGCAGTCTGATAAGGGATGAGTCACTGGAATTACTGGTATAAGTCATCTACCATTCACATACTGGTGTATGTAAATCATATCCACATCTGTAAAACAACAGGCTTTTTCCACAGGCTGTAAATGGATACCTTTGCGGATGCAAAGAAAAGTAGCTGAGAGCTCTACCTGAAGGCTAAAAACCCCTAAGATTATTAATATATGATTTTTGTTTCCCCCTAACTAAAATAAGAACATGCTATTAGTTTTTCTTTCTCATCAAAACAAATAGAGGAAATATGTACAATACCACTATACATTCAAGCAGATCAAAACCTGATAGCTGCTATACTCAGCCAATCACAAAGCTGTTATAAAAGGCAGGCTACTTTGATAGCTACCAGGAAAAACATATCTGGTGGACGTTATACATGCACCAAGAATCCAATGGATACATGAATTTAATAAAATATTTTGAACACATATTCTGCAATTGTATATAAGTAAAGCTTTTTCAATTCTATTATGGGACTTATGGTGTTTAGGACTTGTAGCCAAAGTTACTTTTGGAAAACTGCCATGCTGGATAAAGTCTGACCTTAAACTCTGCAATATGCAGCAGGGGACACAATATTGAATATCACTCTGTCAGCTACGGTTTATAAAAAGACAGTCATTCAGAAGGCTTGTTTTAATAACTTATGGTCTATGACCCTAACAGTAGATCTATAAAGAATTCTTAATTACACAATTTAATTTTATAATGTGCATGCAATTAGAACCCAAATATAATTAATTGACTAATGCCACCGAAAAATATTGCCAGTTGTCACTGTAAACTTTGTATAGTCTAAAATGGCAAGAATCTAAACTTAAGAGCAAAAAATAATATATTGCAGCTTACCTGTCCTATGATGTGGGGGCTACAACAGTTTTCTTTTAACAATTCAGGCTTGTTTCCTTTTTTATCACTTGATGATCCTAACAGTAACACACTTCCTGTCCTAGGATGACAACGCTCATTCACTGTGCTCCATCTATGGAGGAGTATAGCTGTCAAACTAGGCTGCTTTCCTGATTTGGACTACCATTCTCCGCATCTCTATAACATTGGGAGAGGTGTTCTGCAGTTTATAGAAGAGAACTAGTGCAAGCCGATAACATTGTTTGTCATTTCATTTTAGTGCACAGGAAGGTGCAAAGAATTTTGGCTGGATCAATGCATATTTTTCTTTACTTGCAGAAAGTGTAGTTAGCTTAAAAATAGAAAACCCATGCAGCCAGCACATTTCAGGAATGCAATATATTACATTTTTGGTCTTGGTTTTACCAAACTCAATCTTTACTAAAGCAGCTTAAAGCTCCAAAAACTTATGTAAGTGAATAATCAGAGAAAAAATACTATTATGCAGGAGTACCAACGTATTAAAATTGTATTAAATGCATTCACTACCATGTATATTCTAAATCAATAACTGTAAAGCATATACTGTAATTCTTACTTAAAGACAGACACAGCTGCAACTGCTACAAGAGTCAACTTCTCCCTCAGTGTATACAGTGCACGTGCCACACTCAACAACCAATAGGATTTGGCATAACAACCAAACAGAGGTTGTTCCAACTTGCACAGCACAGTAAAATGTGGGCTTGGCTTATCATAGGTGGTAATGGCTCCATGGACATGGTTAAATCAGTGTAGTTTAGTCATATGATAAAAAAAGCTATGATTAACATTGCGAAAAACAGCTGAGAACTAAAGTAGTGTATAACTCCAGAGGCTCCTCTTGCAAAAGTTCAAATTTTATTCTGCCATTTATTCTGTTTATCTCTGCTGATCCTGCCAGTACATTACGCATCAAATTAAGTTTTTTTTTTTTATTATTTGGAGGAATTTTTAATGTGGCACTACAAATTAAAAGTGAAATGTATGAGAAACAATAACATATTAATCACTAAAAAATACCTGTAACAACTGTACTATTGTAACAATGTACAGCAGCTTTTCTCAACCAGGGTGGTGTGGTACCCTGGGGTGCCTCCTGACTTTTTCACTAAAGGGGGACTCTGTTGTGATGAGGGCTGATGTAAAAAGGTTGACTCTGAAGGGGAAGACACCATATCTTTTTTTAATGTTATTCTGTCTGGGGGTCCCCCCTAAAATCCATACCAGACCCCTGTGTATGATATGGGTTTAGTATTAATTTTGGGTGGGACCCCACATCCATTTTTTTTTCACATAATAGACTGGGGTGCCTCAAGATTTTGCATACTTTTAAAAGGTGCCATGACTGAAAAAGGTTAAGAAACACTGATGTACTGCTAAATATATCTCAAAATTATGTAGGGTGTTTAAAGTAGAGGAAGGTCACGAGTATCTCACCCCATATATAATCACATCAAAGAACAAGGATTCATTTAAAACTGCCCAGTTCCTAGGATCTGGAGGGGGGGCGCTTTTAAAACATATGCAAACAACCTTCACCTAAAATTCTAAAAACATAAACTTTTATTTACAACCAATTTACAAGTAAAACCACATTGCATTAAAACCAAAATGATTACATGCTTGTAAGATTTCCATATATTGAATCAATAGTCCCATATAAAATATTGTGGGTTGAAATAGTGATGATGTATTGGGATTTCTCAACATGTTTTGACAATAATCGGCTTCTTCAGTGGGATTCTATACCACATTGAATGAATGCGACCAGCTTATACTTATCCTAGTCGAGCAGAACGAAAGCCACCTCCTCCTGGGGGAGCTGCGGGAGGAAAGTCACTCACAAACAGGTAAAATGGAACACCGGACTACAATAAGAAATTTGTGGTGTTTCAGGAATTTACAGGGAAAATTTACAGTCACTTTCTAAACCAGCGACACCAGAACAAGTGAAGAAGGTGAGTGGGTACTGGGATAGAAGACATATGCAGTTATCTAAAAACAACAAAAAAACCTCACTGAGATCCATACTCTACTACAAAATGTTTTTGTCTTTGTCCCTATTTATGTGATTTATCTTCACCCCCAATTCGTTTGACCCTGTTATTGAAACAGGAAGTATTGAAAAATCTCCTTAAACACTTGAGTATCTTGGGGGTATGAAATATGCCCTAAAAAAATTCAATACAATTTCTAGAGCATTTCTCCTATGTCCTGCTCCACTCTCACTGCCACCGCTTCCCTGTCACAAATACTGGAAATTCCTGGCTAAAATTGGCTGTTCTTCGGTTGGCTTCGGTTCAGCCAAACATGCTGAGCATGTTCAGTTGAGCCGAAGTGAAGGAGCCGTTCAACTCAGCAGATCCAACATATGGATGGGCTGAGACGAACCTCTGGCAGTTCACTTGCTGCCTTTGCCCTATTCTCATAGGGGCCGAAAGGCAGTGAGTGAATAGCCGAATGCTGAGGTAGCGAGCAAAATAAAATAAATGATAAGTTAGTAAAAGAAAAAAGGTCTGGTAGGAAAGTTAGGAGGGACCCCAAGTAAAAATTAAATTAAAAAATGCTTAGTACTCCCCCCTAAGTCATACAAGGTCGTTTAGGTCTGGTAGGAATTTTAAGGACTTGGCATCCCCCCTAAAATTCCTAACCAGACCCTTAATCTGATCACAGGCCTGGTAGGGCAGGAATAAGGGGGACAAATGAGCGGCCCCTTCTATCTGCTATACCTGGCCACATGCTCTCGGCACTGGGGGGTTGCTTTTCCAGGGTCCCCCTTGCTTTACTTCTGGTGCTGCAACTATATGCGCTGTGGCTCTCTTACACAGAAACTGTACTGTAGCTTATGTAGCACTCACCCCCGCTGAATGATCGGGTCTTCTGTTTCACCTCTGTGACACACCACGAGCAATGAACCCACAGCACACCAGCACACCTTGAAAGGGTTTGGTAACAGATTTACTGATAACACAATATATGAAGGCAACTAAGGCAATAGTAAACCCAACAATCACATGAAAGAATATTTATTAACAGGTCAAGGCACTCTGCAACTCAGTGACTGCAGCTATTTGCTGTCAGCCCTGATATAAGAGAGGCCAATTGTCTCCAAAGGCTTTCCCCTGAATGGGGTGTATGTCCCTTTAAGGTATCCCTTTAACAATGTCCAACCCATCCTATACTACTGGCCAGTAGTGGTGTCCTAGGTTAGCTGGCGTTGGGGCCCTTAATGTAGTGCAGATATGAACAATAAACAGGTTGTCACTGCGGCCAAAGGCCTCTCACCACTCCTCAGATCAAATGGGAAGAGATGAAGAAGCTGGACATCCTCTCTCTCTCTCAAGTCAACTCTGGCAAAGAAGGTGAAGTCATCTGGGTCGTCTCCGTCTGGCTCCGCTCTCAGCCGGGCTGACTGGGTCACTCCGATGGCTGGTCCGTCTGTGCGACTAGGCCTCAACGTCCTGTCTGCAACCGCGCCACCGACCTCACTTCAGGCACTCGATCGGGACCTTCTCCGTCTCAGCAAACTCAAGTCTGTCTCTCTGTACACCGCTGCACAGAGCCTGTGTTTCCCTGTGTGTCCCTGTATGTCAGCGGTGACCTTACAGCTCTGCTGCACACAGTCTTAACCCCCACAGGATTAGACAGGTCTCTCCTCTCCAGGTGGCTGTCCCAGACTGAGGCTGCTCCTCAGTTGCAACCCATAAGCCTCATGTTTCCTTCCCACAGCATCCTGGGAGATGCAGTTCTCAAAGTCCTTTCAGCAAAAATGTATCCATATCAGCTCTGTACTACAATCTCCACAATCTGTGCTCTCTGACTCCACCTGCAGCTGCAATATCTTTCCTCTTAAAGGAGCTGACACCACAATAGGGCTACACTTATCTGAATGTTCACAAAATATAAGGTGTTCTGTTAATAGACAAGGGGGAAGGGGGATAGGTGGATAAGTGATAGTACAGCTTCTGTGTATGAGAGCTGAAGTAGGCCTAAAAGTATAAGGAGAGCTATACTATCAGGCATCAGTGAGATTTTAAATTGCCTGAAGTTCTGATTTAAACCCATGTCATTACTGCAAACATTTTGATCTCTTTAATATAATAGAAACTGCAGAAGTTAAGAATTTGTCTTTATCTTGGTCATGCATAGCATAGTTTCCAGAAATTCCTACATATTTTTATGGATGATTTGTTTCTAAGAAAAAGGTTAAACCCTTGCTTATTTATGGATAAATTGTGCATTGCATTTGTGTTTTCTTGAATAAACAGTTCTCTGCTAGGCATGCATAACCTAAATCTAAAGATGACAGAATAAACCCTTTCAGCATTCCAGAATGATGATAAGACTACCACAAGGAGATAGTGGGATCAGTAAGGGGGGGCAATGAAAGTAGATGAGACTTCCGGTTCCGGCGCCTGATGTAGCGGTCGCAGAGGGAAGAGCTCCCGCACAGTCAGGGCAATATACCCTATATAAAATCCTACTTCGGCATACCGGCACCACATTGACCAACACACCGGAATCAACATCATCCTAGCCGACGTCCATGGATAAATTTCTAGCGAAACGGCGCACGGGACCACGAGGTAGAGGCACCCCGATACGGGCCAAGAGACCACCAGCTGCTTCCAAGATGGCCGCGATAACGGATCGCCCAGGATTCAGTGCATCCTCTGATGATGACATGCCGGCTTCCACTGAACATGGCCTGATAGCGGCAGAGGTAGCAAAGCTGCTAAGACCCACCATTCAGGATGCGGTTCACAAGGCTGTCTCGAAGGGCATACAATCCCTGAGAAATGACATCCTGAATCAGGCACACAGAATAACCGAGGCCGAATCTAGCATCGTTCAGCTGGAAGACACCTCAGAGGTGACATCCTCACACTTATCTTCGGCTCAGCGCCAGATACACTACCTCACAGACCGGGTAGATGACCTGGAAAACCGGTCAAGGAGAAATAACCTGAGGATTGTAGGTCTTCCGGAATCATACCACGCCTCTATGCTGCCAACTATCTGTGCTCTCAATCTTCCAGATATTCTAGGCCTCTCTGCTCCCTGCAAGGTTGAGCGGGCGCATCGAGTAGGTCCTCCGAACACCGAGCGCAAGACACCAAGACCGGTCATTGTTCGCTATCTCGATTACACTGACCGTCAGGAAGTGCTGCAGGCCTATCGCGCGAAGAAGGGACTTCACTTGGAGGAACACCGGCTCCTTATCTTTGCGGATTATTCTGCCGTACGAAGAAACGGAAGGCTTTTGGAAAAGTATGCTCGGCCCTGTTCCACCAAAAGATCCGTTTCACGCTTGCCTACCCGGCTACTCTTCGATTTCAATCCCCAGATGGACAGTGCGACAATCCTTCCAGGATCCAGCTCTAGCGCTCTCATTCTTGGATGGCATGGCGAATACAACGGCACCCAAGACGGGCCCTGGCACCCCTCGGGCTTACCGCTTTGCAACGCCGGCTAGACAGGCCCCCACCCGCCTTCCCATGACCCCAACGGATTCACCGTGAACCTCGACTGGAGACGGGAGGATCCCGTGGTTACATCACCTCCCCTGATGGAATAGCAGCACGTAAACACGGCCTGTTTTGTTTTTTGACCCGTTGAGGCCTCAGAGCCTGGAGGGAGCTCCGATTCAACACACGTTGAGGTCAGTTAACGACCCCGTCTTCCCATATAGGATTTACACCCTCAGTTGGATCATGGAGTCCCCATTTCCCACTACCCACATATCCTCAGTAAACTTACTGCCTGGATGCTGCCTTCATATTCCCTGTCCTATCGGAGCAACCATGACAGCTCTGCCACGCTCTCAAGGAAGAAAGCGAAGTCACGTACCGATAAGTACATGTTCTGGTTTTTGTTTTTGTTTATCTTTTTTCTACTTTTGTTGCTCAAGATGATATTTCTACCTGAAGGCGCTGTTGGCCTCAAGTTGCGGCCATACATACTCCAGTGGTGGATGAGAATTTGTTTTCAATTTCAGTCAGTCGCCCTCCTGGCATTTAGTTTTATTTATTTTCTTTTGACCGTGCTCCCTAACATTTATGTGTATTACCAGCCTAGTATTACAGTACAAGTTTATGATTTGTCTTGGGTTGTTCTGTTATCGCTTCTCAGGGGGACATCTGCGTTCACTTGTGAATCTATACTGATAAAATTACACACTGTCACTTTTCTTGTGTTGGGATACCCATGTCTCATGATCTCCAAGTGATCTCCTGGAACACCAACGGGCTCCGCTCACCAGCTAAACGCATGATGGTGCTCCGTCACCTCAAAAAATTAAATTCTGTTCTTATTACAGGAGACACACCTCCCTGAGGCAGACGTGGATCGTTTACGTAAACTGTGGGTGGGAGAAGTAGTGAGTTCCCCCGCAGTGGGTCGGAAAGGGGGGGTGGCCATATTATTTCGTAAATCCCTAGATTATGATATAGTTCACACGGAAAAGGACACGGAGGGCCGCAAACTGCTTGTTCAGGTAAAGATCCACAATAAACTTCTCTCAATATACAATGTGTATTCTCCCAACTCTCTGACGGCTGCATATTTCCAGGAGATCACTACCTGGATCCTTCGTGATGATAACCCACACAAACTCATGGGAGGGGATTTCAATTCGACAATGGTTTTAAGTGAGGACAGATCGGGAGAGACGAAGAAGTTGTCTGGCTCTACTCCCCATCTGTCCACACCGATGTTTCAAATGGTGGAGGCAGTTAAAATGGTTGATGTGTGGAGAATTCGCAACCCTCTAGAGAGGGAATATTCTCACTTCTCAGGGGTACATAAATCTTTTGCCAGATTAGACTACTTTCTAGCATCAGAGACTGTGGATGCACTGATAGAAGAGGCAAGGCTATTGCCTATAGCAATTTTGGATCACGCCCCAATCCTCATACAAATGCGTCCAACCATACCGAGAGGAGATGCGTTCATATGGCGCTTCCCCTCTCATCTTTATAATGACACCTCCTTTCGATCCATGCTCACACAAGGCTGGCAGGAATACCAGATTAACAATAAGGATCACGTGGAGAACCCCAACCTTTTCTGGGAAGCAGCGAAGGCCGTTCTTAGGGGGAATATAATGTCATATGTAGGGGCAAAAAAGAAACATGCTAAAACCCAATTCCTAGCGGCTAGTCTCTCCCTGCGCCAAGCCCAACTGAGATACTCAACTTGCCCATCCATAGAACATAGTGTCCTATGGACTAAAGCCAAGAAGCACTTTGAATGGTGTACGGCTCAACAGCAGGCCTTTTATCACTCCCATTCACAGCTACATTTCCACAAGACCTGGAACAAACCGGGAAAACTGATGGCTAATCTCACTAAACCTAGGTTCACTAAAGCACGCATACATGCCCTCAGGTCAAACTCCGGTATAGTTTCCACAGATCCTAAACAAATTAATTCTATCCTAGAAGAGTTCTATGCCAAGCTGTACTCAGCTTCCTCTGTGGATATGGCTCTGGGAGATAATTGTGAATTTTGCTGCCATGTCGTGTACATCACTGTAACACCGTGAAAATGTGACACTGTACTATTATGTATGTGGTTTTTTTTTCATCTTCAAAATAAATAAAACGTTTTTCAAAAAAAAAGAAAGTAGATGAGAGAAGGAATATGGGGGGAGCACTGAATGTGGATGAGAGAAGCCCTATGGGGTTAGCACTAAAGGTAGTTGAGAGCAGTACTATGGGGGGATTTTTTCATCACTACAGCCGAAATTGAAAGTCGGTTTGACCCCATATATGACCCCACATATGAAAGTTCTTTAGAAAGTATAAGCAGTGAATGGCCAGCTTTAGTTCACCAGCTGCAAGAGGGTAATTTTAACTGAAGCTTGCTCCTGTCCATGCGCATTCATGGATGGGAGCAAATAGCACTGATTTTTACAAGCTGCCCATACATTAAGTGATGGTTGGCAACACTGGCACTCACCCTCTATAGTACCTTCCCTTTAGAGAAAGTTAAATCAGCTTTATAGGTATCTTCTCTGGTTATCATTTATATTGACATTCCACTTTTGCTCCTCTTTTCCACTACAGAAATTATTCTTTTTTCCCTCCTATAGGTTTAAATTTGGTCTCATAAATGGTTCTGTGGTGAAGAATACAAGTTAAAAAAGATACAGTGTAATCCATTTTTATTTATAACAATAAGGATTTTGCACTAATGTTTCTCAAGGGCTTACAGCACTATGATGTTTGACTTTGTTTTTGACTTTTTCAAAGTCATTTTGGTGACTATTAATTTTTGGATTTCCCCTCCCTATCAGTGCGGTTAACTGAAGATCAGATCATTTTAGGGATCTTAACAGATCTGCTTTTGAAAACTATGGAAAGACTTTTATTTGATCTGGAGTTCTCTGTGTTTCTTTTTTTGTCTTTGTATAGAATAGTACATTTTCCAACTAAACATTGGTAAATGTACTTGAAAAGTTACATCCTAGCTATACAGTGGCACAAAGGATTTTGCAGACCTCAAGCCAGGGCTCCTTTGATGTTGTGCACCTCATCCTTATCGTGTCTTTTCTTTTTAGCATTTCTTCATCATTATTATCTGCAGACCTCTGCAGATCTCTCTTCTTTGTGACATATGAAGAAGCAGAAAAGACTAGAGTGACAAATTACTCTGTGTTGCAAGCACATGCTATGTAAAGAAGTTGTTATAGTCCCTATAAATGTTTGGCATTTTCCAGCAAAGTTTTAGCCCTGGAAACAAATTCTAGGCCATGCACGAACTATAATGCCTCAGTCTAGTGGGTATGATTAAGAGTTCAGTATTTTTTTTCCTCATGTATGTGCTGGAGAAGGGATTTTTTTGCATGAGCCATTACACTTTAAGGTAAATGAATGATGCTAGTGGGAAGGGTACATCCTGCACATAGCTGAAATTTTCCTTTACATTTCAACTGGAAAATCTATCTCCACTGCAGCAGTCATGGGCTGCCATGGAGGAGCTGTACAATGGAGCTGACATGAATAGTGTTGTATGTCATTGTTGTGTATGTGTGTGCCTGTGGAAGCCTCAAACTGTTGGCGGTGAACATTATCATTGTTATACAGGATTTATATAGCGCCAACAGTTTGCGCTGCGCTTTACAATATAAGGAAGACATTACAGTCACAATACAATTCAAGACAAGATGGTAAGGAGGGGCAAGTGATACATGAGGGGTAGCTGTGTGGGGATGAATTATTTGAGAAAGTGATAGTTCAGTGGTTAGGTTGAGGTGAGATAGACTTCCCTGAAGAGATGAGTCTTAAGGGATCGCCTAAAGGCAGTCAGTGTGGGTGATAGACGGACAGGTTGGGGTAGAGAGTTCCATAGGATGGGAGAGATTCTAGTGAAGTCATGGAGGCAAGAATGGGAGGAGTTGACGAGGGAGCTGGAAAGCAGGAGGCCATGGCTAATGAACATGGCTAATCAGCAGGTTTCAAGTGGTATGACCTCTTCCAGTGCGAAAAGAAAATGTATTTTCTACCAAAGTTTAAACCAAACTGAAAGGTTTATCTAAATGTTGCCATCCACATTGACACTGCCCAGTCTGCTTACCTCCTTTTTCTGCTATATTACTTGCTCTGAAAAAGGGCAGGAGCTTGTGATGTTAGAGGATCAGAGGAAGCTTGTAACAAGCCTAGCCATCTTCAAGCCATGCAGTTGATTTAATAGGTGCCCACTCCTTGTCATAGGGGATCAAAGAATACTAGAAGTAGGCACTACACCAGCCAGCCAAAGCAAATGTACCATGACAGGTAGCATCTATCGAAAAAATCTGCTAAAAGGAATTTAAAAGTTTTCCATCTCACAACTGAAGGTGAAAGAAAGGTGGAAGAGAGTTTTAAAGAGAAACTAAAGTGTATTTTAAGTGATCACATATTACAAGATATTTTAAAAGTAAAGTTTTTAGTTATTAAAATAATAATAATTACATTTTCTTTGTTCTTATTGTTTATTTATATATATATAGATCTATATATGTATACATTATATACAGTATAGTATATTTTTCTTCTAGTGCATTATTTATCAATGTTGGCAACCTAAGACTGGCCATGCATGTTGCTTTTTACTGTACCGACTGGACAAGGACTAGTGCAATAAGTATCACTAGTTCCTAGTCCTTATGTTTCTATAGGTTTCTGCACACCCAATATCACAGTTTAATTAATTTTATCATCAGATATGGGATTTAGTGTTAATATCATGTGGCATTCCCTTTTAAGGATGTGCCCTTGAATCCTTTACCAATATCACAGTTTAATGCATTTAATCAATTAAAGTTAACTTTAAGATTTAAAGTTAATAAGCACGTGACTTTCCTTTTTAAGTATGTGTCCGTCAATCATATAGCAATATCACAGTTTAATGCATTTTATCATTAGTTATGGGATTTAATGTTAATAAACATGTGGTGTTCCTTTTAAGTATGTGTCCTTCAATCATTTTACCAGAAGACTTTGCCATTCTTTTTTTTAATAAAAAATACATTTTCTAAATATTCTCAGGAATACATTCATAGCAACTTACTGTTAATAAGTGGAGCTTAGTTTCACTCGACTAATGGCAGAACAATGGGAGAGGGTTTCCTGCCAAGAAAATAAGTGACCCCTGACTGTTTACATGTAATTAAGCCACAGCAATACTGAGGACTAGATGAAAAAGAAATTAGCTTTATAAAATGCTAGTCGAATTCTAATTCCCAGAGACTGAAGAATAGACACAAGTAATTGGAGATCATTAAAATTTGTCAGTGAATTGAAAAATCCTTTATATATGCATATAAAAATGGAAGTAATTAATATACATAGAGGCGTAACATACCATCTACAGTAATGGGCTCTCAGTTATTTTGTAATTTGGCAGGTGCAAAGAGACCTCTTTTATCTCTTTTTTCTGCTGGTATCCAAATTTTATAGTTAACTGGGCACTTCAGTGTAAGATATGTCTGCACATGGATCACCATAGGTACCCTGTGTAAGCAGTGTAGCATTCAGTTGGTGGTTTTCTTATGTACTGTAGGCATACAGCATTTTTGGATATGTGAAAAAGGGATAAATGGTACTCCAACCCAGGATTTCCAAACAATTTCACAGTTCTTAGACAGCGTTTATTATAATGAACTTTTTGCAATTCAG
>NW_017308090.1:203221-204683 GCF_000935625.1 Nanorana parkeri | reverse complement strand
TATATATATATATTAGAAAAAACTTAAGTGTACTTTCTTTAGACCCCCAACTTCCAGCTTATTTGCATAGGCCCCGGGGATGTCACCTGAGAAAGCTAAAGAACCCAAATTAATCTGAAACTTTCCGAATGAATATCTGGTGATCCTGCCATAGCACAGGCGCTTCCTGTTATAGGGTGACAACTGTCTCCCAATTGCTCTACTGCAATGTCACAATGCCACATGTGCTCCTGGTGCAGACTACAAGCAGCTTTGCTGACACAAATTGTGCAGGCATGTTCCATCCTTGGTACTGTCAAGAAGCCGGTCCAGAGCAATGATGTGTAGCCAAAGCTGGAGTTCATGCACAAAGACAGAAAATGGCTGCAGGAGATCAGTAGTACGGAGATGCAAAAATAATTTTAAAAAGGTTTAAAACACGTATTGAATGAGAAAAAACAAAACTATTGTCAATTGTCAATCCATTTGGGTTTTAAAGCTACTTCAAAACCTGTTAATTGTTTCTTCTGTCATACATACAATATTTGACCATCAAAAGCACATATTCTGTGTATAGGACTTTGATCCAAAGAGAGACAACATCCAACATGTAAAGAACAGGTGATCACTTATTTAATTTACTCATTAATGCCTTTAAGCTTCTAATATTACGTTTACATATACACTTTCTGTGTAGTTATAGTACATTTTCACTGATGTGCATGTAGCTCAGGGCACATGAAAATCTTCACAAAAAGCCTTGCCACCCTTGTCTCAGTTTTTACTGGAGAAGCCAATATAAACTGATCTCCTGCACTATGTGCAATAATGTAAGCATTCTTGTTTAAGGGAATTATATTAAACTGGACCACCCCTCCATACACCTTTGGTACTTAAATACAGCAGTAATAAATTGTCCTAGCTTAAAAATTATTTTTGCTTGCCTTTTAGTTGTATAGTAATCTAGCTCCCATAACCCTTTCTCCGGATGCTGTACGACCCCACTTTGTTTTATGTTTTATGTCTTTGGTGGTTGGCTTCTTCCTGCTTCTTGGGGAAGAGCCACCAATGACCTACATGCCGGATTGACTATTTTTAAAGTTGTGCTAGGCATTTGTGACAAGTCTACATCACCAATGCCTTCAAGGCAACTGTCAGACCTGAAATGCAAGAGTTTGCTATATTTTGTGAAATCTTGTAAGATTTTGGGAACTTAAGTTTTTTTTTTATATTTCATAGTGCCCTGCCAGATTTTTTTTAGGCACATCTTGATTCAGGATCTGGCCCGGCACTATAAAAAAAAAAACACCCAAGATCTCGCATTTTAGGTTCAAGATTTGTCTGGAAGGCTTTGGTGATGTAAACTTTTCAGGTGGCAGCTTGGAGGCACTGGTTACCAGTCTCTAGGGAAAAGCGGAAGGGCAACAAATGTTAGTTTGAGTTTGCCTGTACAGTGTTTATTATTGAACATGCAAAGCTGCAT
>NW_017308090.1:193055-203198 GCF_000935625.1 Nanorana parkeri | reverse complement strand
GGGGGGGGGGGGGGGGGGGAAAGGATTAAAAAAACAGTGATAAAATATTTAAAACATTTTTAGTCAGGTAAATATGAAATATTACATATCACATATGACATGATGCTGTGTCCAGAGAGCAAGCCTGGAAGACACAGGCAGCATGCAGCTATCAGTTCCATCTCTCTCCTCTCCCAGTCAATTCTGTTTCCTGTAGTGCCTCTGTTCCACACGCCATTAGTGTCTTCACATAGTGCCCTCTGGACACAGCGACTTCATCTTGAGGTAACCAGGGCAGTTACCCCACTACCATTCCTCTATTTGCATTTTGGCTTCTACACAATAAATACTTTTGTGAGTACATTTATTATATTCACCCTTTCACATTATGCACTATGCCAATGTGCTTCTGTGCTCTGGTTTTTAGTTTATACGAGTGGTTGGCCCCTGTGCTTCCACAGAGCTGCAAGGCGGGACTGTTTTAGTTACATTGTTCATATTGTTCTTACTTGTGTCTATTTTATTCTATGCTAGTTAATAGTTATCTTAGCTTGGTTATATTGCTTGGAACGTGCAAATATTTCATGATTAGAAGTGAAGTAGTTGTCAAGCAGTAATGCACAGCATGCAATGATCGGGAGTAAGTAGCAAACAGGGTGCAGGGGTCAGAAGGAAGTAATGCACAGAGTGCAGGGGTCAGAAGGAAGTAATGCACAGAAGGCAGGGCCTAAGTAAAGCAAAGTGCCAGGAATAGGAGTGTGGAACGAACAGAGTGCAGGGAACAGGAGTGAGTAAGGGCCCCTCAAGACAAAACTGCCCTCAGTACAAATATGATAAGGTTTTGTTTTCTGCTTTATTTTCCTTACAAAAAAAATACAACATAAGAAACAAGAACATTCCTCTTTGCAGACATCAACAGAAAATTAAGATTCTGAAATCCACATATATTTATATCAAAGTTTACAAAAATCATCATTCACCACGACTACCTTATCATGATCACTTCACCCAGGGTCATACATCAAAAATATGTTTTCAGTACTTGTGGCACCCTTACATTCTTTGCCCCTCCGTTTGTACTAAGTTTACTAAAATGAACTTTTTGTTGCCGCTAACATGCTGCTGTCACTACCCTCCCTACAATTTTTGTTTTCGTCTTTCTTTTCTGAAACCTAAGTGCCAATCACCAAAGAAAGTACACCTGGGAACTGTAAATATAAGTGCCCAGGATCCCGATGCCACAACCAACTGCGTTTTTTTCTTCCACATGTCCGTATGCAGCTCCCAGCTTCTTTCATACCTGCAGCACAGAGGTGAGTGCTCTGAGACGCCTACTCAGCTCTGTGCTGCATGTCTGACAGGTGGCCAGTGGGGACAGAATTTAGCAGCTGCCTAAGGAGATGTGGGGCATGTATCTGGGGTACCCAGTATTAGTTATGCCACTGGCAGTGACCTTAATTCCTTCCCAGGCCCTCTTACTCTGTTCAAGTGGTGCCATACAAAATTTCAGTCAAAGAGAAGTAGTGCGAAGGCCAGTTTCTGCTGGGCTCCTTATTTCAAAAACCCATGATGCTCTTTGAATACTGTGTCATGAGTGTATTAAATGTTTATTTGTAGAATAAATATTGTAAGCATATATAAAACGTTGAGAACATATACATTTGAAAAATTGAGTAGAATAAACCCAAAACCATCATCATTTTGCATTAAAACTAGTATAATTTATCGTTTTAGAACCTATAAAGTACATGCTTGGATTTTCCTGCAGCATTTATAGCTATGCAATACTGGAGATGATGAGGCTAACTACACAATGGGCTAGGCAGTAAATTGGCACCATAACTCTTAATGAGACATAAATGTTAGTTGGGTAAATGGAAGGGTGCCCCTCATACAGGTGAACTTTCAACAGTGACATCTGTCTAAGATGAAATATGCTGTATACTAGTGAAAGGTAACTATTATCACTTTTAGTTATAAAACAGCTGAACATCCACTGGTTACATATCACTCATGTATATAAATCAATTATATATAAATATTGTATCAAAGTAAAATTTCTCTATAGCTATTCTGCAATGGAAAATATAATGAGAATTTGTCTACTTTTTTAATGAAAAGTGGGAACGCCAATTTATGCTATGTTCCTGCAGCTGATCTTTTCCCCATTATTGACTTGCCATGCCTTATTTCATACTGTATCTCCGTGTGCAGGTGACCATCTAGAGGCAGGGTTTGGCAGAGAAGCAGGGCTTTGCTTCCTTTGTGTCAAAGCTGTTCTCCCCCGATGACTGGTGATCTGATAACTGTTAAGATAATCATCAAGAAGCAGCAGAAGAGGTGGAGGAAGCACATATCATGAAAATAAATTAAGCAGAAACAGTAAGATGCTTGCACTGTAGGTCATCAAATACAGCTTCCTCTCCAGCAGGGAGAATGGTTAGCAGCATGGTAGTGACATAACCAAATCTCACCCAAAGTGTTGTGAAATAAGCAGTCAGAGGCAGCAGTGCCTCAGATGACCTCACACTGGAAATATAAAGTTATGAGGGTGTGAGCACAGGAATACCTAGGCACAAGCACATGAGAGGAAGAACACATTTCGAGATGTTCCCATAAGATAGCAATTTTTTAGATTTCAGGTTCACTTTAACATGGCAGAATTAGGAAAGCTGACATTACTTATTTCTATAGCATAGTAATGGTGTAACAGGAGGGAGAACAGCAGGAAACACATTTGGACACAGTTAAGGTCAGAACACACTGATACTAACTCCACAAAAGTAAAATAACTATTTACAGACAGGCTTTACAGACTAGGTATCTAAGGTACAGAGTGATGATCAAATGAAGAATCAGCTAATATTTGAATTTCCTAATATTTGCGTGCAGATCTGTTTAACCTCCCTGGCGGTATTCCCGAGTCTGGCTCGGGGTTAATGTTCAATACCAGGAGCGGTAACCCCGAGCCAGACTCGGGAATGCACAGAAAAGTGACACTTACCTTGTCCCTGCGAGCCCGTGGCGTCCTCTGCTGTACGCGGCCCAAAAATGAAACTAAAAGTCAGATGCCGGCATCTGACTTTTAGTTTCGTTTTCGGGCGTCACAGCCGGCGGGAAATTCAAAAGTGAAAAGTTGCAATATACACAGAATACACAGAATACAATATACATATAAACTTTATCATACCTGGGATGTCTACTGGACTCTTGTTTGGACAGATTTAGGTGAGTTATTCCTAAGATTTACTAAGAATTGCATGCCTACAATATAAAACAACAAATTTTCATGAAAAACAATGCACCGCTTTTGGATGCTAAAATCCTGAATAATCATACCGCCAGGGAGGTTAATCTGTGGGAAATTACACTATTTAGTAATCTCTCTCCAGGAGAATACACGCACAAGTGCACATCAACCATGCTCGACCCTCTCGTGACACTATTCAGGCACATTCAGTTGTTAATACTGTATGCGCCTTCCTAAACCTACAGAACACCAGCTGCACTCAGCCTTATTAGGAGCAAAAGCAAGGGATGTATTTAACATAATGATGCTCGTTAGCCAGTGCCTAGAGCAGTGGGGTTAAAGGTGAACAGCATCAGGCCTCAAAATTTACAAATGTTGGCATTCTTTTCTCTTTTTTTGTTTTCCCATTCTGACCACCTCACGGTACCAACTGTAGAGTGTCTACAGGGGATGATGAGAGTAGTCATCGTTAAAATAATCATGACTTAATGGATGGAGCTTGTTTGAAATGGTGCCATCATTCAGATGTACATGGCAGTGTAACATCTAAATGCAGCCCTAGCAAGAGCTGTTAATATACCACCGTGGCTGACTATATACAGTACATGCTCTCTCCTAAGCTTGCCACACCAAGGCTTCATTTCCATTCTACCTCCAAGCCATGGCATGGCCTTGTTTTCTTCCTTGGAGTGTTATGGTGCAGTAAATTGCCTGGGCATTTAGAAGCCCTTGCAGGCCCAAATGGCATGTACACTTGTAAAAAAAAAACATGCAGTAATGCCTTGAAAAAATATTACAGCTTATAAGTAGGCAGTAGGTTATGCGAGTTTTGACTATTGTTGTTTGTTCTACAGGTAAAGTGTCACAT
This sequence comes from Nanorana parkeri, assembly GCF_000935625.1. NCBI lineage: Eukaryota > Metazoa > Chordata > Amphibia > Anura > Dicroglossidae > Nanorana > Nanorana parkeri. Next base: position 199,101 of record NW_017308090.1, on the reverse strand, counting down.
CATTCCTGATTCTAGTTTATCAGTAAAGGAAGGAATGCTATGGTTAAACATGATATAGCAAAATAAAAATTCTGATTTTATTGCTCTGCACATTCATCAGAGTAGGAAGGATATAGCTTAGCATCTACCAAATGATGGGTGAAGTTTGAGGTTCTCTGGCTCCAGAAGGTCTAGAACACACAGCACTACATGAACTATTAATGTAGCAGAGACCTAAGGAAGTTTCATTCTGCAGACTTCAACTGAACTGGCAACCAGTGAGCCACAATATACTTATGAACCATGTTGTACTCAACATATGATGCAATCTCCAAAGGATGTGCCCACAATCATACCCCAAATGCCATATTGTTGCTCTGTTACAGAAAGGCTGGTAGAAACTTGTCTAAAATATAGAAAGATAATGCCACAGTTACATAAAGAGTGGCACAGTTTGCCAATATTGCAGACAGACTGCCTCTATTACAGAAAGACTATCCACATTACAGAGAGATATCACTGACAGAGACTACAAACATTACCATACATAAAGTCTACCCAAGATACAGAAAGTGTGCTGCTGACTGCACATTAAAGTGTATTTCTACTTTTGCAGTCAAATTTAGGAAAACCCCTCTATGTGTTGGTTACGTGTTCCTATTCACACAGCATACTAACAAATAACTTTAAAAAAAAATTCTTAGCCCTTTCTCAGCCGTCTGTCCTAATGGAGAGTCTTGGGACAGAAAATTGAGGATTGTGTTTATCTGATTACTGTGAGAGATTGCCCATGCAGATAGACTGTGAGATGCTATCCAAAAAGAGAGACTATAAGATGCTGATCATACAATGACTAGCCGTACACAGACTTCCACATAATGTAGAGGTGGTTAGAGTAACTTGAACTGTGAAACTAATGATCCTTTGTACTTACATCCTGGGTTTTGCAGGAGTTCAGTGCTGATATGCCCTAAGCCATGTAACCATTAGACATGTGCACTGCCAAAAAATTTGTTTTGTTTCGTGTGGATTCGGATTTGTATTATTTCGTTTTTCGGGATTCGGGTGTGAAAGTCGGATTCGGAATTCGGATTCGGACGAAATTCGTTAGCGGTAGTTCGTTTGAAAGTTCGTTTCGTTTTCGTTTCTTATTCATTTCGTTCATTCGTTCGTTCGCAGCAAAGTGACATTTGAGGGGGATTTTTTTTTTTTCTCCTTCTCTAATGTCACTTTGCTCCAATGAACGAAACTAAAACGCAACGAACGTTCGAACAAACTACCGCTAACGAATTTCGGAAACGGAAATTTGGATTCGTTTGCATTCGTTATATCTGTAATTCGGAATTCGGATACATCCGAATTTCCGAAAATTCGTCCGAATTTCGATTCGGAACGAAACGAATCGCACATGTCTAGTAACCATATTTATCCTTATTTATTTGCACTTAGTCCATCTGAACCTACTTTATGTGTCAGGTACACAAACCAGTGTAGAAGTCTATTGATCTATCTATCTATCTATCTATCTATCTATCTATTTATCTAATAAACATAAAGCTCGGGACACTCACAGGTATTTGAAAATAATCCAAGGCCTTTATTCACCAGCGTTTCATAGGGTCACAGCACACATCTATCTATCTATCTATCTATCTATCTATCTATCTATCTATCTATCTATCAGTTTGACACTGTTATTCCATGCCTTTTTATTATTAAATCTCCTTTACAAAGCTTCTCAGAGTTTCAGTTGCATCCTGGGTAATAAACCATCACACAAAGAACAATGAGGAACAGGAGGCACTTGGCAGGTATTAATGCTGAGGCTCAAGGGGAATAATTTGGGGATTTTCTGCAAGCTGCATTATCTTCCAGCACTGTCAATTAGGCACTTAGAGATGCAGATATACTTGTTCCAATAGTAAATTTGCAAAAGGCTTGTCTTTTAACAGATGGTTCTCCTTCCTTCTCATCTATTTTGAAGAGATGATGTGACCTCCAGCAGCTGCCAAACTGTCTGTGGGAGTTCTGGCTCCTGTGTGGACTGTTCATTATTCCATGTGCATACAGTATACTGACAGAATACACCATACTGTGCCACTGTCATTCTCTAGCATAATAAGCCAACACCAGGCGGTTTTGCCAGTAATGTCTTTTTCTCTTTTTATTCTTTCTTAGGTTTTAAATATTTATAAATGGCCCTTTATCTGGCGAATGGATATCATTTATAATGTTCTGCAAGGATAGTTAGGTAGCCTTGTATTTCGCATGACTAGTTATGCATCGTGTGTTATCTCCACATGAATCATGATGATGATTGTTATTATACTTTGTCTACTTAAACTCAACCTTTACACAAGCAGTATTACTGAAATACATTTTTCCAGACAAGCCTCATATCCTGAAAATAAGTCCTTATCAGACATGTCATATATAACCAGATTTGACCACGATATACAGTATGTTTGTGCATGGTTAGCCTATTTTTAATAGTATACAACTCAAAATATTTAACTATTTAGGGACAAATGTAGAAACGATGTTGGTTCATTCTTTTATTCCTTACTTTTTTTCTAACCACAGCTCCTGTGATTACAGTAGCACCAGGTAAAATTCACAATGTTACCGGTGCTCAAGTGTACTTATCGTGTGAAGTAAAGGCAGTTCCAACACCTAGCATATCCTGGAGAAAGGTAGGGAAAAGACAATGAGGCTTTTCAAATGAATGAATGAATGAAAAATTAAATGAATTAATCTGCCATACACCTGTCGTATCTTCCAATGGAAAAGAAATATGCAATTCATAGATGTTAAAGTACAAGGTCACGTTGATGCAAAAATTCCCCCCATTTGTCCTCCATAGCCCCTCAATGCAATCAGCTTGCCCCCCATGCAGGTTTGTACTTACTTCCTCCAACATCTATGGCCTCCTGCACTGTCTGCATCCCATCTGGCAAACATCTAGTGCTGGGCTTACTGAGTCTGTGTACAAATGTCCCGTCTGGTTAAATGGGATGAGGCTCCTGCATTACATGTAAGCCCGGGTGATTGTATTGAGAGGGCTAAGGAGAAGGGCTAGGAGGATTTTCCCACAAACTTGTAGTTTAAAGTTTCTTTATTAATTATTTTTAGTATGGTATACATTTTAACATATATAGCTCTTTGTTTTTTTATACATGGCTTTGTGCACATAACTCCCTTTTTATGTATCATGACACATGGTACCATATCTAAATTACTAAGATTTGTTATTTTTTGGTGTCTTCATGTACTCTACTGTATTTAAAAATGCCCCTTATTCTGCAGTCTCACTGTCAGGTACCTGCCCGCGGAAGATGCTGAGTCCCTCTGCGGGGACGCAGACAGAGAGGGCGTCCACCGGTACATCCTGTTTTGCCTGATGAAGGGGTTCCTGTGTGTCCCCGAAACGTTGCACTAAGTGTGTTATTTTGCTTTTGATGTACGTCAATAAATAGACGTAATCGATGTATTATTGGAGTGCCGGTGTCTATTTCTTTTCTGCATTACTTTGACGGTGGCCATGCGTCGGCTACTGAGCACCCAGGATACTTTGTTGGACGTGCGGTCAGGAGTGCAATGGGTACATGGACTGTCACCGGTACATCCTGGCCGCGCAGGCGCAGATGTAAGACGGCCCGGCAGATCACGCCCCGTGCAGCATGATGTCATCGCGACAATACGGCGCGGTGACATCATCACGCCGAGGAATGAGCAGTAGCACGTCCTCGGTCTATATAAGGCGCCGCAGGACGCCCATTCAGTGCTGGGTGATCTTCAGCCAGCACTGGGGGGTTCTGCTGTGCTTATGCCTGTTCCCATTGTGTTTTGCCTTGCCTTGTTCCTGCTCTTCCCCATTGTGATTCCTGTCTCCAGTTCCTTCCTAATATTGACCCGGCTTGTCTATTGACCCCTCCCAGGTTAACCCCTGGTACTCTGCTGCCCGCACGTTATTTGACCCGGCTTGTCCATGGACCCTTCTCTGGTTAACCCCTTGTACTCCGCTGCCCGCACGTTATTTGACCCGGCTTGTCTATTGACCCCTCTCTGGTTAACCCCTGGTACTCTGCTGCCCGCATGTATTTGACCCGGCTTGTCTCTCACTCTCCCTTTTGCTGAATCCTTCTAGCACGACGGCTATTCTGCCAGGTCACCAAGTAGACCTTGTGGCCTCAAGATCCGCATGCGGCACTCGTGCATCCCCTGCCTGAACCTACTGTTCTCAACCCCAGTGGTCATCAGACGGGGTTGCAAGGGAGGTCCTCCTCTTCACTTCGGGCCCACACCACGATCCTAACACTCACACTATAGAGAACTATTTCTGAATATTTTCACTCAGGATCTATTTTCCTATTTAAACTAGAAAATGTGTAAATCATGGGTGAAAGTTGTGTGCATATTGTGTGAAAACATCTATATATAGACCTCTATATGCAAGGATGTAAACCGATATGTATGGTGGTTAATTTAAATATCAGGCTTACTTCTTTTATGTGCTTTTTTAGATTTCTGAGTCTCCTAAAGGAGTACGGCTATTTCAGGAGCTACCAGGAGACAGAGTGAACGTTGCTGTCCAAGTCCGTGGGGGACCTTCTCGTCATGAAAGTTCCAGCTGGGTAATGGTGAGTTCAAAACATGTGCTAGATGAGTTTTCCTCCTTTTAATACACGTTTGTTAAAAGTCTTAAGAGTAGCAAATAATTTTAAAAATGCACAAAAACTAAAATAGAGATTTAACAAAATATGTATTCAATAACTACATGTGTTTAAGCAGTCTGGTGCTTATGATAAACTACAGACAGGTAGGCAAAATGCCCACTAGATTAAATTTAGCAGTTGGTACATTTATAGGGAACAGCACTTTACTGGAATGGGCTCTATGCTGCTCAAGTAGAAGAGATAATACAGAACTAAAAATGAATATAAGAAAGAACAAGTGAGAAAAAAGTGGGTAGGAAAGTAGTGGAAAATTTCCTGGAAGGACGGAACCTGAGATTATAATATAAATGCTGTGGGAGGTAACAGTACAAGTGAGATTAGATCGATTTTGCTGCACCGCAATGCTTGCAACAGAAGTGAAGTGACAATGCGTATGACATTACAGCAGTTCCTCATAGTAAAGAGGCTTAGGAGGAGCTGAAGTAACCCTTACTTGCCTCTCCCTGCAGCAGCAGATCACGCTGGAGATGGTCTTTTCCTGGCTGATTGCAGTCCGCAATCGATCACTTTGTTACTGCACAGCTGCACAGGGGTCTCCACTGCTCAATTGTCCAGATCCCCCATGAATATATATAATGTATATTATGATACAATTAAAAACAATTCCCTACCAAAGAAAATAAAAATTGTATATTTTATATACTTTTAAATCAAGCAAACATTTGTTGCATATGAATTTTCCACATTTACAACATGCATCTAGCAGGTAGAGAGTTTTAGAGTTTTCTGCAGTTTACTTCTATGCTAAATGTATCCAGTTCATATGGCTATGTTTGGAGCATCAGTTTGAGAGAGACAGCACAAAAGAGAGTTATTGCTTAATGTATTTTTTAAAAATCCCAGAATACATAAACAGTGTGTAAGAAGCACCCTCTTAAATGTTTATTTATGAAATAAAGTTTTTATTACATTAGGTGATAAAAAGTGAGATAAAAATCAATTTACTAAACTTGTAAACCTCAATAACCTTTAAAAGAATTGAACAAAAAACATTTTAGCCACACTTTTTATAAACTGACATTTTGTGCCATTCATGGTCAAACTTTAACAAGCAAGTGCTTTCCTTTAGATAAAGCCATTGACAAAGGAAGATGAAGGCATTTACCAATGCCATGCAACCAATATGGTAGGAGATGCATTTGCAGAAGGATCCATCAGAGTTGTGGAACACAATTCACGCAGGATGAAGAAGAACCATCACTTAATCTGAAGTTACTATGCAATCAGGTAATAAGTCAATAGTTTGAGATTGATTTCTTCAAGGAAATATGGCTAAACATGTTTTTACTTTATTTGCAAGGTAGTATAGAGACCTTGAAAATATATATATA
>NW_017308090.1:190154-192674 GCF_000935625.1 Nanorana parkeri | reverse complement strand
AATCACTGATAACACTAAACTGATGAGCAGTAAAAGCATTTTAATTGTCGCGTATGGGCGTTTTTTGCGATTTTGCGGGCGCACGCAATTTTAAGGCTTGACATGTTTGGTGTCTATTTACACGACGTGACCCCGACTTTTATGTTGTACTAAAAATATGGGTAAGAATAAATGTTTTATAACATAGGGAAACTTTTTTTTTTTTTACATTTAGGGTACTTTTTTCATTATAAAGTAAAAACAAATAACCCCCCGTGGGGTCACAAAAGAAAGCTCTATCTGTCCCCAAATTTTGTTAACATATATTGCAAGGCTATAGTCCGGTCATGCTGACTGGTGAAATTTGTGACTGACTGGTGAGACACCGCCAAATTTTTCAAGCCCTGTATATATATTATCAGTGTGTGATCTAGGGCATTACTGCCTCTGACTGCTAGTTTCAGAAGATCTGTGAGGTTTGGTGATGTCTTTCTTGTTTTGCTCACTATTCTCTTTGCTGAAGGCCCTAACTCAACCTTTCAAAATCTCTTTACTCCAGCGGAACCATTAAAATAATTTTAGGTCTCAGGGAACCATTGCTAACAATGTTTATACCCACAGTTTGCTGTGCATTAGCATGATCTATAAGTAATAGAATGTTTTAAATAAAATAATAAAGACTATGGCTACCTAGAGTATACCCAGAGCAGATATCTTTTGACCACCCTCTTGCTGTTTACAACAAGACTATTTTCAGCAATAATCTTATTCGATTTTAATAAATGAAGAATAATGGATATAAAATTAGGTAGTAAAAATTGTGGTTTTCCATAACATTAATGTTCAGTGTAGATGTAACCCTTACGTGGGTTAGTGTGGATGGGAGATAGAGTCACTACTGCTCAAGGAACCCCTAGCAACCTTAGGAGGAACCTTAGGGGTCCACAGAACTTTGGTTAAGAAAAGCTGCTCTAACACGAGGAAGCTAAACCCTGTCTCTACCAAGATAGCCCACAAACACAATCACAGTGCAGGACAAGGCATGGTAAATAAATAATGGGGAAAGTTTAGCAGTTGGGAGAACACAAATAATACTAGTGACTAGTCATTTCTCCCCTGCCTGCCTTTTTTGAGTACATATTTCAGATATCAGTTCTTTTTATAAAGGTAAATAAAGGTAAATACAGTATAACAGCATACAAAACGTTTGAATTTCCTATGCCGCTTGGCTCCATCTAGTGGTCATACAGTGCTGTGAATTCCATTTGCGGAGTTGAGAGTTGCGTAGTTTAAATATCAGTCCCTTGCTGTCTGGTAAAATACTGTGGGACAGGTTGTGAAAGTAAATTTCTCTCAGGTAGAAGTAAAATTGAACAAGGTTTAAACCCTTTCCCATTCTATCCAGAACTAAAAAGCTCTGGAAAAAACAGTTTTGACTGGACCCATAGGGCTTTAGTTATAAAAGTTCTGCTCAGTGTATAGCTGAGTGGATGAAGTTTGCACGGCACTTAACATTCCTAGATTATGCTAACGAGTATAGGAAATCCCTTTACTCATCTGTGCCATCTAGGGGCACTAGTGCCATGAAAATGGCATCCACCTGGCTATACATCTGAATGAACTTTTCTAAGTTATAAACTTTACTGTACAGCTTTTGGAGCTGAATAACAATGGCCATCTAACCAGAAAAAGTCAGTGAAGACTGAGCGCTCGGAAAGCAATTAGCCAGCTGACTGACAGATGCCAGAATACGGGTTTAGTGTTGTCTGTTTGCTTGTTGATACCGTTAACAGCTTTGGTCTAGAAGGTATATCTATAGCTAAAACTATTTTTTATTTTGAGACAGAATGGAGGAAAATTAGAAATGCTTTCAGGTTTAGCTGCCATTTAAGGGCCTATTCGGACCACAATCTGACTTGCAGTTGTTCCTTCCGATCCTTTGCAATTCATCTTTGAAAGGAAGGGCACCAAAAAATGAATGTGTGAAAGGGGCTAGTTCACACAGGATTTTAACTTTTCTCCGTTCTATCTAAAACTTAAAAAAAAAAAAAAAAGTTTTGAGTATAGATATATAATCTAGATGTATAGATCTATCTATCTATCTATCTATCTATCTATCTATCTATTTATTTATCTATTTATTGCGTCCTCACGTCCTATACACTGTCTATAGAACATGATGACTCTTGGACCTCAGACTGCTGGAGCGGAGGGGGAGTGAGTTCAAGGGAGCAATCTAAGAGCAACACGGCTTGGAGGATTGGGTGAGCACAACTTTGTTTTTTAGCTCCCTAGGCAAAACGAGGACTTAACGAGAACTATGGGGTTTGGGCTTTTCCCCATAGTTCTCCTTAGGGTAACGGGAGGACACAAACTAGCGTCCTCCCGTCACCCTAGGCTCAGTATACCGTGAGCTATAGCTTGTACATGTCCTCCCGTACATGTCCTCCCGTGACTCTGAGGAGAACTATGGGGAAAAGCACTGACCCCATAGTTCTCCTTTAAAGAGGAACTTCACCCATGTATTTGAAAACAACAACA
>NW_017308090.1:189432-189820 GCF_000935625.1 Nanorana parkeri | reverse complement strand
ATTTGATTTGCCTGAATCAAACAATGGAGAGAACAGTAATGAAGAAATGTATGTCTCCTCTCATTATTGCCGCCATCTTGGCCAAAAGTAGGTGAAGTCATTTTAATATCTGAACCCCAGCCACCACCTCCGCCCATCCCAGAGAGTAAGTTGTTCCAATTCACACACCACCTCATTCTGCACATTGCATTGTATGCTCTCTGTTCCACATGTCTGATGGTGTACAATGCACCATATGTTCCCTTCCACCACTACGGCGGTGTTGCTCCTGATATGAGAGAGGGGGTGGGGGTCATGATGATGATGTTGTGAGGGGAACTCTGATGTGAAGGGATGCTCCTGATGTGAGGGGGAGTCTGATGGGGGGGCTCATGATGTGAAGGGGGGG
>NW_017308090.1:188663-189206 GCF_000935625.1 Nanorana parkeri | reverse complement strand
TGCTCGATGTGGAGGGGTGGGACGGATTGGGGGGGGTGACTTCTGATGTGACGGTGGCACCTGGTGTGAATGAGGGTGGGTGGCTGATGTGAAGAGGGACTTCTGACATGAAGGTGGGCGGCTTGTGATGGGAAGGGGTCACTCATGTGAAGGAGAGCTCCTTATGTAAAAAGGGGACTTCCATGTCAAAAGAGGAACCCCACTTTTTGTATGCCTTTGCAAAGGCATACAAAATGCCCCTTAAAATCCATGACATGCTTGAGGTGCCTCCAGAATTTGCATACTTTTAAAGGGTGCCGCCCCTGGGAAACTGTGCTGTACAGGAAGAATTATATAGTGTGATGACTTTTCCAAGCAACCCATCTACATGACACCTGGGCTCAGTGGGCTGTGGAAGCATTTCCTGACCCTCACAGACCACATGTGACCACGGGCGACTTGTGAAGTAAATGAAGCTGGTTAATGCAGCAAATAGGTGAATAATGACCGGACTGGGGACAGAAAAGTGATGCTGGTATTGGAGCTGATATGTGAGGTCACTCT
>NW_017308090.1:175415-188434 GCF_000935625.1 Nanorana parkeri | reverse complement strand
AAGGTGAATATATATATTATAATAGTAATACATTATATGTAATAATATGTGGGAGAATACCTTATTTCTAACTTTTTTTTCTTATGTTTCAACAGGACTGGAAAAGACATCCAACTTGTAACATTTCGGTTTCATAATAATGTACAAAACATGTCGAAATTAGTTTTATATTGTTATTCTGATGATTTTTGTACAATATTAAACAGTTATTAGAGCAAACTGAATAAAGTTTGATAGCTGCAACACTGATATTTCTGATCTCAGTATTTATAATATTTGGCTAAATTATATACCCCTATTAAAGTGGACCTGGACTTAAAAAGTAAGAATTTGCTAAGTTATAGGGACCACCTAGAAATGTTAATTTCGCATAAGCAGTACCCTGAAAAATATTTTGTCTTGAATTCTTTACTGTACGGCACTGTTACATTTTTTTCCTCTTTGCCTCTGGTTTGTATGGTGTTTTTTAATCTAAAAGTTGGATACCTGATCTGCAAAGATCAATGGCGCAGGAATCCTGATCGTAGAGTTAGGCTTCAAATTCAGGTTAGTATTGAGGTTTAGGGGACAAAAGTGCCCTGCATTAGGACATAAACAGGTTTACTTAACTGTCGCCCTCCCCATGTACACATACGAGTGGTGGCTGAAAAGCTCTGAACCTGAGGTACTTACAATCATGATAATCGCTCGTCCAGTATGTCACTAGTTGACTACCTCCCACTAGGTATACAAGGACAGTTTAAAGTAATTAGCGTCAGTATGCTCTGGGTAATTGAACCGCGAACATCACTATATCTTAGTCATCGACGCATTGCGGAGAAAAGAAGAGGCAAAATATCAAAGGGCATCTTGTCTTTGCAAGACAACGCGCCAGTTCACACAGCGCAGGTTTCGAAACTGGCTTTGAAGAAATCAAGCATCCACCTTTTAGTCCTGACCTGGCTAATTGCTATTTCTTATTCAGTAATTTGAAGAAAGAGTTGACGGGGCGAAGATTTCAGGACGATGAGGAGATGAAAGCTGGAGTACAGGAGCATTTTAATAGTAAAGGTAAAAACTTATTTTCTTGATGGTCTTAGGGCGGTTTTGAAAATTTTAAAAAAGTTTATTGAATTATAGGGCGACTATATAGAAAATCATTTTTTTTTTCAGAATCTAAATTTTGATTTTCAATACCTTAGGCTCAGAACTTTTCAGCCACCCCTCATACTTATCTTCAGAACAGAACTCCCCCCCACCCCCATTTCCCGAATGACTGGTGGGAGAATAGTCAAGAATCAGCAGGTGAGGTGCAGGAAACACAGATGCGCAAAGTGGAAAAGGCATAAGCAGGGAGTTCATCGCAATGTAGGTTTCTCTCCAGCAAGGAGAACAGTGACTAACACAGTAATGACATCATAAAATCTCACTCCAAAACAGCCAGTGCACTTTCTGGCATGCGCCTACAGTAACATGCCATTAAGTGCACTGCTCTTTTACAGAAGGAATTTAGAGATACAGCTTAGGCAAAATTTACATTTTTAGATGATCCATATGAGAAAGAAAAAAAATCAATTGTTGAGTTCAGGTCCACTTTAAGCTTTACATTTAGGGGTTAAAATAAGTGTTGGGAGTCAGGATGTCCTCAGCAACAATACACATGTTTGTCTTGGAGGTTGGTAGACCTTCTGTGTTGCCAAGGTCAACAGCCGATGACAGACAGGAGAGATGCCAGAGGGATGCAAGTCATAAGACAGATGGAGCAGAGTCAGCAGGCTGATGGCTAAGTCAGGCAGAAGAGCAAAGCACAGACTGCCAATAGAAATGATAACAGGCTGATGAAGATTAGCATGGACAACTGAGTACTAACACAGTGCAAACAGTTCACAAAGAAATCCATGTTGTAAACAGTAAGGCAGACGCCAGAGACAGACAGAACTTCATACAGGACATGCAAAAATGACAAACCTGTTGATCAGACATGGACCCCCACCATTTCACTTAAATGTTCTTGATTAGGGTTCAGGTGTGCGCTGCAGAGACTTGAGCTGCAGTGCTGAGCAATGACCAGAAAATGGTGAAGGCTTAAGGCTGATTTTTACAATAACAATAGAAATACATGCTTCTGATGTACTGAAAGCAGTCTCTACTTCTCAGTAAGGACTTTTTAAAAAACTGATGCTGAATTCCTGCATATGTCCAAGTCCTGGCCATAAAGCATAATATCTGTAATTGTCTTTACCTCCACGCATATGCAAGATGAAGTGCTTATTATCTCTGACCAGATACAATGTACATGCAGGATCTCAAATGATGATGTGAGTGCCAGAGGAGATACCAGTCCAGAGCAAACCAGACCATTTTGCATAATGGGAGTGCAGGCTTCTGATATTTTTCTTTGCAGGGAGTGTGAAGGAGGGAAGGACAAATCCACATTTCTTATGTAAAAGTGCAAATAACCCTCACGAGTTCTTTTGTGGAATTTTTACTATGACACTTTTTACTTCAGTGTAAGCCTTCAGGCCATCTTCCCCTAGCTCTCTTCCATTTCCAGATTCTTTATATCCCCCAAATGGCGTCTGAGGAGCAACAATGTTGTAAGTGTTAACCCAGACAGTGCCAGCTTGTAATGCCTGGGTTAAATGCATTGCTCTGTCTAAGTCTTTTGTGAATATACCTGCAGCTAGTCCATACCTTGTATTATTGGCTCTCTCAATAACTTCATCGATTTTGCTAAATTTAGATATTGGCTGTACAGGGCCAAATATTTCTTCTCTTGCAATCCTCATGTTGTCGTGTACATCAGCAAAAACAGTTGGCTTGATGAAAAAGCCTTGATCTCCATACTGCTCTCCACCACTCATAAGTTTAGCACCTTCTTTTTTACCAATTTGAATGTAATCAAGAATTTTATTGAACTGTACCTTATCTATTTGTGGGCCATGCTCTGTATCGAATTCAAAAGGATTTCCAATCTTTCTCGCTTTTGCCTTCTCAACAGCTCTTTCTAAGAATTCATTGTAGATTGATTTTTCAACATAGGTTCTAGAACCAGCAGAGCAGCACTGACCCATGTTGAAAAACACAGCTTCATGACATTGTTCTACTGCATGTTCCAGGTTTGCATCTGCCAAGACAATGCAAGGACTTTTTCCACCAAGTTCCAAAGTAACTCGTTTAAGGTTTGACTTACCCGCTGCTTGCTGAATTAGCTGGCCAACATTTGTAGAGCCAGTAAATGCTACTTTATCAACATCCCTGTGTTTTGCTATTGCTGCACCTGCAGTAGGCCCATAACCAGTTAGTATATTCACCACACCGGGTGGAAATCCAGCTTCCTTGATCAAAGATGCAATATATAAAGCAGAGAGTGGTGTCTGCTCAGCAACTTTCATGACAACTGTGTTTCCAGTGGCTAGTGCCGGTGCTAGTTTCCAGCACTGCATTACCAATGGGAAATTCCATGGAATAATCTGACCACAAACACCAACAGGTTCATGTCTGGTATAGCAGAAATAATTTCCATCCATGGGGATGGTCTTTCCATGATATTTGTCAGCAAACCCTGCAAAATATCTATAAATCTTGATTGTTTCACCAACATCTAAATTATAAGACACTGAAAAGGGTTTCCCATTGTCCATTGATTCCAGAGAGGCCAAGTAGACTCTATCCCTTTCTATAAAGTCTGCAAGGCGATTTAAAAGTTGACCTCTTTGTGATGCATCCATTGTACGCCATGGAGATCCCAGTCTGAAGGCTTGTTTTGCAGCTTGAACTGCTAGGTCAACATCAGCTTTGTCTGCTTCAGCCACATGAGTAATGATTTCTCCGGTAGATGGGTCCACAGTGGGAAATGTCCTGCCACTGACTGCGTTATGCCATTCATTGTTTATGAATAGTTTGGTGTATCTCACATCTTCTAAAGGCTTCTGCACTCTTGTTACAGAGTATGAAGCTACCATGTGACGAAATGTGGCAATATGATGATGGACTTGAATACGGAACATGGCTTTACTATAAAATAAAAATGTACATAAATATTTATATATCTATATCAAAAGGCTAAACAGTTTAGCATTCAAGAGTTTCACTATTGTCCAGCCATAACTGTTTTTATTACTTTTTCATTAAGTGTGGAAGAATTATAATTCTTATTAAACAGATTTCCTCACATTTTCAGTCCCAGTAAAATGGGTTTTACTAGAATAAATAAAAATGCATTTTTATTTTTGTCTGTGTTACTATTGAAGATGTTTCCTCACTTCATCTCTGGTAAAACTGTTGTCACTAGGACAGAAGTGAGGGAAAAGTTCTCAAAGGGAGTTCCAGATATCAGTAAAAACAAAGCAGGAGCTCTAACCCTTAACCACTCTATTTAAAACAAAAAAAGTCTGTACATACACTTTAAGTTTAAAATGGGAATGGCTGTTTATTTCTGCTCATTAAAGTGGAATTAAACCTAAAAAAAAGTAAACTGCTAGAAAATAGGTTTGGGCAAACTAGACATGTCTCTTCTGCCAAAAAAAGCAGCTGCTGCTAACTTGTAGTTGTTTTTATCTCCTGTGCACACTATATGGTGCATACCCCATAGAGTTGTACTACCCCGAGTCCTTTCCAGGGTCTGCAGTGTGCCGGAAATCAAGCCAGGTGCCAAATATGATGAAACTTCTCAGTGCATGTCCTGCCTTTGAGGAGTTATGTCATCACAGGCAGGAAAAGATGGCTACAAAAGAAAAAAAACATTCGCAGCCAACAAATCTGAGCAGTGGTAAGCTGCAATATATTACATATGTTTTTGGGTTTAGATACACTTTAAATAACAGGTAAGAGTCCCAGATTCTTACCTGAATCCGTAGTTAGTGGGGTGGGCCTTGACTTCAGCAGCAGATCACTGTTCTCATCCACTGGAAGAGACATCAAGGTTAACCAGGTAAGTTAAAAAGTGGGTTAGCAGGCTTTGTTTTAAATTTAATTGTGAATGGTTCACAGGGTATGGCATCAACTTCTGAGGTGGGTTTGCATATTGAACTCCCTGAATTTAGGGGCTTCCAGTGTGCCCAGGTGCTTGAAGTCCCGTCATAGTGTTATATACAGGTTGATTTCAGTATAGCTTTACATAAAAGGTATTTATTTTTATGAAATTAATGGTAAAAGCCGCGCTGTGTGAATGAGACAGCAAAGTGCGTTAAAAAGCCTTGGCAGTAAAGACATTGTTGTGGCGACTTGAGGCTAGACCTGTCTTTGGAGGAGGGCACACTAAGAGATAAGCACACCTACCCACAATGGAATTTAGTTCCACTTTAACTTGCTTATGCTGTTCAAATACCAGACTCAGAACATGTATGGCAGCATTCACTCCTCCTTCTCTCTTATGTAGTCCATGAACTCCCATATGATTCTGCTTGCACCAGACCACACGTATAACTTATTAAAAAGTTTACAAATTAATGTTTTCAATGGTTTACTGCATTGGCTTATTAAATAAATGTTATACAAAAATGCAATAGTTTTTTTTCTCCTACATGGTGCTGGCAACTGGAAGGCTAACGCTGCCATATGCAGCAAGATAATGCAAAAGTTTGTGGAAAATGTTAGAGGGAAGGAGCGAATGCTACAATACATTGTAAGCCTGGTGTTTTAAAAGTCTAAGCAAGCTGAGACCCACAGTGGGAATCTACGCTCATTTTAAGACTTATTGCCATTTGCTGTGTCATCTCCATTGAGTAAAATGAACATAGGAGCCTATGTGGGAGTGAGTAAATACAGTTGGTAAGAGTGCAGTGGCTGAGTATTGTTGGTTCAATGAAAGAGTTAATAAAGCACAAACTCAAAAATTAATTGTAAGATTTTTATATTAATATTTACCTTTCAAAATCCAGTGATATTAAAATATATCCCATATTTGGCCTCTTCCTCTGCAAGCATCCCTAAAGAGGAAATAAGTCTGAAAAGGATCCCAGCAATGTAATAGGTTTAAGCTGATTCTAGAGAGGTATCTCCTGGTAATTTCCTGTGACACCACTGCACTAACACTGTATTTGTTATTATTCCAAATATGGAGAACTATAACTATAAACCAAAAAACACTTCACTAGGAAGGGGCAGCCACCAACTTACCCTCTTGGGGGCAGGTATGTACCACAAAACCCTTCTTCCAACAACCTAATTACACCCTCTCCTGGGCAATAGAGCTATGCACATTTGATTTAGACTCCATTCACATATAGCGTTTGTGTTTCTCGCACGGTTTTCCTCATGCGGGACGAAAACGCTAACATTTTTAATACGCACGGATGCCACTCGTTTGCGGCTATTAAATAGCCACGATCATGCGGAATCCGACGTATTATCATGCTTGCATTGTTTTGGAGGCTGCGCAGTTTCATACCACGCGGTCCCCATAATAGTCTGAACAATGCACATTAAAGTGCATTGTTTTCTCTGTTAAGAGCGGCCCCGCGCGTGTTTGTACAGCCGAATACGCGTTAACACCCTCTCAAGTGTCAATGGAGCCTTAATACTATGTGAGATGCACCACTATATTGGGTATTACCTCACAAAGCCGCCCTGGTTTCTGCATGGCAGGGGCTGTATGCTTGGAGTTCTCAGGTGGTACGGGTTGGGGGAGAGGTGTTATTCACCTTTTTTTCTTTTTGTTCAATTAAACTTAAAAAAGTGTAACTACTCCTTCCTATCCCTTACAGAAAAGGAAGGTGCCATCTTGGCTAGTATTTGGTTTGCAGTCGCCATTGTACTGCACATGTGATCGGCTATGACACCAGCCATCTGAGGGCTTGAAAGTTCAATTAGGGTCTGAAAAAGGCACACATGCCTTTAGAGAAACTGTTGTAGAAGACATTAAAGAAGTCTTCTGGGCAAATATGATCTTAACCCTTGCAGTGGGGCTACCCCCATACTGCAAGGGATAAGTGCTAATTTCCATCTAGGAGCAAAAATAACAAAATTATACTCACCTGAATCTTGAAGCCGGCTTGCTGTTAGCCTCTCTCCTCCTCCGCTGCAGCAGTCTAAGGTCCTGTGAGTCATCACATCCAGTACGCTGCGTATAGGATGCAAGGACGCCAAGCGACATTTCAATGCAGGAGCAGAGGAGAAGATAGGCTGAAGGCTTAAGATCCTTTTTGTCTGGAGTTCTTTTTAAAATTGGTGGGGAAAGTTCTTCTTTAAATGTAACCCTCCTAGTGCTTTGTGCAGCCTATCTAATAAAAATGTCAGCAAATATGTTATAAATATGCCCCTAAAAGATTTCAGGAGCTCCTCGTTTAATGAAAATATCTTGAGAGCATCTGTAGAATAGTGGCTATTCTTCAAGCGTAGAGTACTTTGTAGAAACAGTGATCTAAACTTGCAGGTTTTGTGATCAGTAGGGGCTTGAGTGTTCTGCACTGCCTCCTACTGACCACAGTTCACATGATGATTTTTATGAACTATAAAGGATGATATATTTCCAAAACAACATGTCATAATTTATAGACAGATTTCCGTCTAATAACTTTGGTCATTTGATTTGAAATCATACAGAATAGTTAGTGTGCACATGATAGATGACGATGACCTTGACACCATAACATTGTGAGATACAGCAGCATTTTATATGTTATGTAATCTGATAACAAATATATAACATGTTGGTGACTTACACAACATAATGATAAAAGATAACGTGTATCTTGTTTTTATAGAGTGTTATAATGATCTGGCTAGCACAAACGTTGGCTAAACCCTAAATGTTGCCTATCTAAGTAGGATTTATGAGCTTATTAACTCATAGTAGAATGTTGTAGTGTTAACCTGTAGTAGAAGCAATTCTTGATTATGAATCCTAGTCATAAACCCAACATTTATTCTAGCTCAAAGATAAGCGTTGCCATGGGTGCATGGACACTCACCGATGTGATCTTTGAACCGACAGCTCAAAATGCAGTCAATACAAACGGTTACTTTTATACTTTCTTTGAGATGCTGAAAGAAGCTGGCTGTTCAATGAAATGGTAAATTAGGCATTGAACAAGAATAAATGTAGTTCACTTGTGAGGCATGAACGGTTTTTGTGTGTATCAGAGGAAAAAGCATCTCTGCAAAGCAAATTGAGCAGTTTCCTGCAGATGTCCATTGCTTTGTTGAGATGGTGTACACCAGTTCCCTATAGAATATACAGATTGACAAGAAAATAAGGAAGCACTCACCAAATAAAAGTCCAGCTGCAGAAATGTTTCAGTCAGGTCTCAATTCGGTCTTACATCGCCGCTGTTTTTTCAGCAATCAGTATAAAAGGGAGGAGAATTTCAGGTTTCATCCTCCTCCTCTGTGTTTTACGTGCATAATCCAGCACAAAAGAACAGTAGCTGCAATCAGCTCTGCCACTATCACTTGCAGATGTCACTGTCTATAAAGAAAAAATGTGTTACAAAGATGTCTTAATAAATGCAGCTGCAAAGTGGGCTCAATGCTAGTGGCTGGGATTGCATGTATCACTAAACTCAGGAGTTAAATACTAAAAATGCATTCAAGTACCCCAACTATTAACATAAAGGTAGCTTACTGTATTTGTGTATCACTCAGCTCTAGATCCTCAAATCATCTCTGAATTGGTGCTGACACTGTCCTTCCTTCTGGAGGGTGGTTACTTTTGTTCCCAATGGTCCTTGTATGTTTTATAAAGTAGACACCTCTCCAAGCTCACTCCCATGAGAGACTCTAACTTATTAATTTTTTTAACAAAGTTTTATTGAAATTTTCAACACAATTTAACAGAGTAAAAAGTCACTGTCAAAGCATAAGTATAAAAAGTAATAATGGAAAAAAAGAAAATCAACGACAGGTTGCATAGCTTCTACAGTATATATAAAGTTACAGTACCATAAACAAAAACAAAACCAGGTTGCATCCCCTATCAGCCTAAGTTTGAAAAATCAACATCTAATTCCCCCAAGGTAATCGACAATTTAGCTTTTAAATACCAAGTGGTATACTGAAAAGGTTTCACAAGCTGTGCAATCTCAGTAGTAGTAAAAGATTTAATTGTGAAAAACCTCCATCTGCGAAAAAAGGACTTAGTATGGAAATCCTTTTGAAGTTCCGCATCCAGTTTCTCCTTGCGTAAGGCTGGGTTCACACCTTGGCGTATTGAATATGCGCGTTTGTCGCGCGTTTCGTGTTTTTACAGCGATTCGCGGTAAAAAAACGCGCGACAAACGCCCGTTTCCGAGGGCTACTTGGCTGTATCCCAATGGAAACGCGAGACCAAAACGCCCCAAAGAAGTACATGTACTTCTTTGGGCGTAGGCCGTTTTGTATCGCGTTCGGACGGGCGGAAATACGGCAAGGTGTGAACCAGACCCATTGAATACAATGGGATTTAGATGTTTGAGCGTTTTGTAGAGCGTTCGTCGAGCGTTGAACGCGCTACAAAACGTTCAGGTGTGAACCAGGCCTAATAATAGCTTAAGGTCGTTAACTACCTCCTGGACCATTGGAGGGGAAGAATCATTTCACTTGCGTATAAGACACCTTCTAGCCGACAGAAGACAGATGTGTAACCAGTTTATCCTTTTATAGGAAGAACGGATCCTACCATCCTGCGATGTTGAAAAATAGCCAAACAAACAGAGAGCATGGTCCAGAGGAGGTGTCCAGGAAAGGATGCTGGTAACATAGGACAATATTTGTTGCCAGAAGTGATTAGTGCGTAAACAGTGTTGTAAAGTAGGAGGAGATTGTGCGTACTTCAGGCAGCTCGATATTTTCGGCTGATGAGGTGAGGTGCCTGCAGGTACAAAGTAGGGAACATAGTCCCTATGTAGTAATTTAAATTGGGTCTCCCTCCATACCTCGTTGGTGATCACACGACTCACTTTAGCATAAACAATCAGCAGCTTGTCTATCAAGTCCGGGTCACCAAAACTCCTTAGCCCAATCCTTGACATTGGATTTATTCAGAGGGTGAATAAACAGAGTTTGGAGTTTGGCATATATAGTAGAGATGGAGTAAGGCTTGGACGAAATTAAGACCTCCAAAAATGAGGAGGAAAAAAAAGTAGTGGGATCCCTGGAGATAGCTTTCCACATTCTAGTGACCTGCAAGTAATGCAAAAAATGGTGGGATTGAAGGTGATAGCGACTTACAATATGCTGAATAGCTGAAACATGCTGGGACCGAACAACTGCTTCCACAGTTTTAGACCCTTCGAGGGCCAGATACAAAATGCGCCATAGTCAATTCCCTGAGGAACAGTGTGTTCTGTAACAAAGTGTTTTGTTACAAAGGACGATGATTGGAGAGAGACAAGGAGAGTGAGACCTTTCCATGTCTCTCCGAGCTATAATTGTGTCCCTGTACACATTTGTCGAATACCAGAGGGGAGAACCGAAAGCTTGCAAAGAGACTACAACTTTAATACAAATTAGTAAACTAAATGTGAGATTATAGTCCAGCATGGGAGCAAGCTTGGAACGGTGGGCTAATTTACAACACACATAGTGACCATGGGGAACAAAAAGTAGCCACCCTCCAGAAGGAAGGACAGTGTCAGCACCAATTCAGAGATGATTTAAGGATCTACAGCGGAGTGATAAACAAATAAGTAACATTTTTGTTATTATTTAGATCTTAAAAATGCATTTAAGTACCAAACTCCGGAGTTTAGTGTAACTTTTAATGCAGCAAGTGAGGGCATTCCCTGGAAAGTATTTTGCAGGTTATAACTAGGGCCCCTTCATACATTTATTGGCCTGTTGATGCACATTTTGGGATTTGTACCCTTTAATTTCCCACGGGTAATCAATGAGTCTCCACACACCAAAGAATATAATTGACCCATGTTTTTAGATGTAGAGGGGCATAGAGTGTCACATGCATTGTTTACTGTGCAGATGTCCAATAGAAATGAATGGGACGACCTTCAAAACACATATACAACATGATTTGGCACACATTAAATACACAAATGTATAGCTGTGAAGCTGGCTTAAAAGTACAATATCATATTCTGATAACCACATGCAGACTTAAACCTGTAAAAAAAGAAATATAAATGTTTTATATATATATACATCTATATATATTGAGATATATATATATATATATATTAGTGACAGAGTATCTGGGAGAATAGTGGAAGGAAGGTATGTAGGACCCAGAATCCTTCATAGTCTCTATCCACTCACACATCTTTCCTTAATTAAGCAGTTAGCAGCAGCTAAATTCAGAGGCTGCTGAGTCCTGGAGAGAAGTTATGAGTGAAACTTCTCAGAGGTAAAACAAAGACTGTTTCTTTTGTTGGTTATAGATTACTCTGCTTGGATAGCCAGGGTTGCTGAAAATGTTTATTTAGTGCTCTTAAAGAGCTAGGATTTTGTTTGTAGTTTTCAATCACCTTTTGAGTGTTGTTCAACGCCACTCAGTGACATGTGAATAAAGAAAGACTGTTTATATTCATACTGACCATACGGGCACTTGGGCAATGCCCGAAGGCCGGCGGCCAGAAGGGGCCCGTCGTGCCCCCACACCTCTCCTTTCACCCACTTACAGCCCCACATATTCTGCTCCTATTTATAATCACAAATATGCCCAAGATGACCACCAAAACCTCACAGGAATTTCATTGCAATGCTGGGCATGTACGCTTTCAATTAAGGCAATAGCACCTAGAGATGTGAAAACCTAAGTGCATACCTAGGTTCTCTTTATTGGCTTTCTAAATCTAATGGAAGTATGATGTAGTGGCACTCAGTTAATGACTCATTTTAAAGCCCGGCTCATGGCAGGAACGCACGGCTTGTTTGCATGTTTTTGTGCACATTTGTGTGCCACATTTGGCATGCGGCCCTATTCATTTCAATGGGTTCATATACACATAACAAACACGGTAAAAAGCCCCATTGGAGGTGGCATAGCTCTTTAAATTATTAGGTAGACTTGGCTGCCGTCAGGTCCTGCTCTTCCTAGAGGCCTCACAGCAGACGAGTCCACTTGCTTACACTACCGCTCGCATAGATCTCCACTGCCTGCACATGTGCCCCAGCTGATCCTCCTCATGTGCCCTGCTGCGGTTTCTCCATATCTGCTCTGTGAGGCCTTCCGCATCTTCCACTGCTGAGACCCTCCGCATCTTCCCCTGCTGAGACCCTCCGCATCTTCCCCTGCTGAGACCCTCCGCATCTTCCCCTGCTGAGACCCTCCGCATCTTCCCCTGCTGAGATCCTCCGCATCTGTCCCTGTTGAAACCCTCCGCCCGATACATCAGACCGGCACCCCGGAGCAGAGTGGCAGCAGAGTATGTAGCAAATGCATATACTTGTCTGTATTTATGTATAATGTATTGCTGGGATTTGTAGTCCTCCATGGCTGATAGTATTCTGCATTGCTGTATAATGTATTGCTGGGATTTGTAGTCCTCTATAGCTTATGGTATTCTGCATTGCTGTATTGTGTATTGCTTGGATTTGTAGTCCTCTTTAGTGGTGGTAATATTCTTTGTCAATTCACCCAGGATAGTTGGCAGAATTGAAGAATCTAGGTCAAAATATCCAAACCAAAAAAAATCTTCCAATTAGCTCATTTTCCAAATTGCCTATATTGGTGATTTTGAAATTTTTCTACCAATTCTACAGCAATTCACTTTTTAGTGAATAGACCTGCTATTTTGAAAACACTGTCAGAGATTGTTGAGCTAAGAAATCTGCAGTACCTGAGAAGATGACCCAGATGTTCCATGTGGCCATATAGTTGGAGTACCTACCACAAAGTGATGCAGTGAGATTAATTCCAATGCAGTCCAGCCTGAGAAGACTTTCAATGTTGAGGGATTACTGCATACTAGGGATGTCCCGATGCTAGCTTCGTTATCGGGCCCGATACAGGGCATTTTCACAAGTACTTGTGAAAATGCCTCGGTACATAAAGCCGATGCTTGCGCATCGGTGTTGATTTCGTATAGCCGACGCCTGGGACATATAGTTCCAGGCGCCGAGCAAGCGAGAGCAGGAAGCGTGGATCGGTGACGGCGGGGGGCGTA
>NW_017308090.1:120283-175216 GCF_000935625.1 Nanorana parkeri | reverse complement strand
AAGTAAAAAATAATAAAATAAAGTTTAAAAAAATAACAACTGATTAAAAAATAAAAAGACAATAAAGAAAACATAATAAAATAAATGAAAATTAAAAATGTTTACAAAGTAAATAAAAATTGAAAAAAATGAAAAACAGCCCCGCTGCCCCATCATCTGCATTAGAATAAACGCACAGTGTTTTCAACCGCGATCGTGTGCAACCGCATGGGCAGTGCGGTATTGCATGGTAAGTCGCCAGGATCGCTTCTGTTGTAAAGCTGACAGTCGGCTCTACAAGTTTAAACAGAAAAAAAGTCACCGGGAGTCTGTTTAAACAGCCCCGATGCCCCGGTACACTGTACGTCGTCAGTCACGAAGGGGGGTTAAAAAAAAAGTATCGGTAATTGGTATCGGCAAGTACATGAGGGGAAGTACTTGGTCTTAAAAAAGGGGTATCGGGAGATCCCTACTGAATACCCAGTCAGAAAGAAAAATCTAAAAAGACCTTTAGCTTTAGAACCTCGGGTTGGGGAGAAAAGGGCGACCTCAGGGAACATGGATACATTGAAACCTGTAACATGCTTGTAGACACCAACAATGATGATTTGAGGCTTTGGGGAATAGATAAATATTTTGTGAAGGTCCTCTACCTGAAATTGGTGGCCTAGCTCTCTCTTCTAGGCCTATACTGTATATAAAAAGCTGTGGAGAACTATGTGTGATGCAGTATGGTGTCAGAGTTATGATATGAGATGGGAGGTTTGCCAGTAGTGTAAGAAGAAGGATTCAAACTGGGTCCCTTACTCTTAAAATGGATTGAAAATCCATGTAACTGAAAGTGTTAAAGCCAACAACCAGGAGCAGAATGCAGATCAGAAGTGAGTGTGGGTAAAGGTGAAGATATCCTTACTATATTCTCCACAGCTTAGGGAAAGATGTCTCTGGGTCCATTTAAGGAAGAAGGGTGGGACAATCTGGGTGGGAACTCAGAATTTACCATATTGGAGGTCATTGGTCCAACATAGAGGATCATTTTTTATGTCTGACAGAGTACTAAACTTTTATAAGAGGGTGGATACAAATAGGGATCCATGGGAAGGAGGTCAGAAGCACAAGGGATAGATGTTCAAAAAATTAGATCTTATAAAGTTATATCACAAATGTATTTCAAAAATGCATGAATAAAGATCTTGGGGATCAAAATTAGCATTAGAGGGCTATGCGACCAAACCAGGAATGTTTTTTATGGGACCATTCCCTGAATTGGTGAAGGGGGTCCTGCAAAAGAAGGAGATATTTTGAGCTATACAGTCAGGGGGTTATTCACTAAGCTGCCGAAGGTAGCCGAATGGCGTTCAGCTATTCACTCGGCTCTGTACGGCTGATTTCAGCCATACATCAGCTAAAATCAGCCTTTCATTGGCTGCCTTTGGTCAGCCGAACAGCTCTGCCTGTTCGGGTGACCCGAAGTGCAGAAGCAGCTTTATAAATGTTTATAATGCTAGTGGACTATGGTCACTCATTTAAACTGATCTTTACTGTTTATGGTGCTTAGGGTCAATTTAAATACTTTGTAATTCAGTATTAAAATAAAAAAATTGAAATATTTGGCAATTCTAAAGCTTACCCATTGCTCATCCCTTTTTTGCTCTCCATCAAAATTTTTACTTGCAGATATTCTGCACAAATGTTCAAGATTCTCTGTATAAATTGTACAAACATTTTGTTAAAAAGCCAGATTAAAAAAATGTAAAACATTAAGAAATTGGTCATCAAAATTCAACTGAAACAAACATGTAAACGGTAAATAACCAAATTCATATACATTGCCTTCTTTAAGATTCTTCATTCTCGTTCTAACAAAAGATTGAACTTAAAGATTTTCCTAATTCAACCACCCTTGGGTCTTTTGGATAGAAAATTATTTTATTGTATGAGTTCTCCATTTTACCAACATTACAGCTGTTCACTTGATAAGTGAAACACTGTTTAATCTGGGGCATTAATAGAAAGGAAAAAAAAAGGAATTGTCTACATATAGAAATGTTGTAATGTACTGCTTAATTATAGTAAGCTCCCCCCCAGTACAAATTCAGTTTTTCACAAAAGCTTACTATTTTGTTGAATGTGAAAAGATTCTTTCATGCAGAAGTAACAAACTTGTAGAACAGAAAATAGGTTTAAGGAATAGGAACATTTCCCTTAATGTATGTACAAACTTTTTTCCAACTGACCTGACTCCTGTAAAACAAATTGCTATATCCATGAGGTATGAAATAATAGCCTCAGTGCTATTGTCAAAATAAATGTTTTGTCCTTTCAACACACATTCTGTAAACTAAAAGTGAAAAAAATTATTTTGCATTTTAAAGTGAATACTAATATTTTGAAGTTACATTGTCCATGTGTCTAGAAAAGCGTTGTTTGCTAAAATGTAAAGTGTCATTTTTAGTTTTTGTTTTGTCTGATTACCTTGCACACACAAATTCCGCAATACACTCCCATCTTGCTGGTTTGGATGATTCACTTTTGTGCATTGTATCCTGGATATATTTTTTTTGTGTTTTTTTTTTCATGTTTCCTTAGAAATTGTCTGGAAAAAAATATATATAAAAATGATAATGATCTAAGTACTTCAGAAATTTGATAATGTGTGGACATTACTGTCTTTGTCTCCTGCACAATAATTGCCCAGGTTAGCTAAATATGCAGGCCAATATTAAATTAATCTGTGAGTAATGTTTCTTGTTAAAGTTCAATAGGATCAGGTGGGGTTATGTAAATCAAACATCCAATGGTTAGGTTTATTGGAGGACCCCTACATTAGCCTCTTCACAACCCATGAGGGAATAATCCCATCATTAAGTCTGAAGGGGTTAGACAGTCTGTTCAATTTTGTGGAGACAGCGGCCGGCTTTACAGTAGAAGTGATTCTGGTGGCTCCGCTGCCACCAGATCGGTGCTACGATCTGGCAACCGGGTCGCCTCCCCCCCGCCCAAAACCCCGTCGTGTTTCCTGGCCCAGGATCGGCGTGTCGGCGGGAAGCTGGGGAGGAGATCGTCAGCGTTAGTTCACCGATTCCCTCCACATACTATGGGGCAGGGAGCGATGTGTATTGCATCCCTTCCGGTCCCATAGCTGTCATTGAATCATCACGAAATTTGGGGGTTTGATAAGTTGCGCTAATGTCGCACCTCCCATAGAATGTGCGCTTCTCGGCCGCTGCTCTTTCCCCCCGCCATCGTCCTTCTTACCTGGACAATTGGTCAGGGACGGCGCTGCAGCAAACAGACATGAGAGAGTGGAACAGCGGGCCGGGGGCGGAAGTGTCGGATGGCGAGCAGGAAGGAACATCAGACGCCAATGACGTGCTTCCGGTCCGGCCACAAGTAGGAAGTGCTCCACTCGGCCACGTTACAATTCAGACCCAGAAAGGCAGAAGGCGGCTACCAGGCAGAGGACCTTGCAGCACACCGGCAAGGGGGGAGCAGCAGGAGTGGGGGCAGAGAGCACAGAGCTTCAGACTGGTCAGCGACCATGCCAGCAGACTCTGCAGCAGCCGCTACACCCACTGATCTGGGGGATCCCTCGGCAGCTAGCTCTAAGGTATGAGAGTGTGTTGGCACTCTTCCTACCCTGTACCCCTGGTGATGGGGCCCTAACTTGGGGCAAGGGTACCTCATGGGGCCCAGATAGCACTTGGGGTGTCCGCTTTGTCAACATAAATGCATATTTAGCTAACTTATGACACTTTGTGTCTTGTTGTTGCAGGGCAAAAGCCCTGAGGAGAAGCCCTTAACTACATCAACTGGCTCTCCAAAAGAAAACTCAGTTCAGTACAGCGTTGCCTGACGGAATGTCAGTCAAAGTACCGCAGTACTGAATACTGAAAAATGGACTGGCCAGCAAGGGGGTGTAAACACCTGGTCTTCAAGTGGTTAATGCCACTTTGCTGCAACAAAAATTCATCCACAGACGAATTTCGTCCAATTTCATTTTTTGGAAATTCTGATTAGTTTTTATTTGTCATTTCTGTTATTCGGAAATTCTGATACATCGGTATCTCTGAATAAAACACATTTTTTTGAAACGAATCGCACATGTCTAGATCTATTCCAAACGACACTTATTTGTATCACATAAAAGGTAATAACAATACACTTAGGCTTAGGCACTGGGAAGTAAAAGATGGCTATATACAGTTTACATTTCTACTGGTGCATGAGGAAACTGCTGAAATTTGCACAGTGGTTGCCGCCGTCGTCACCCTTTCGGCTGGCTTCCATCGATCAGGCGATCGAAGGAGCAAGTTGGAAAATGTTTGTAGGAACAGAGCCAGTAGCCAAAGCCTGCAGCCAATGAGCTTCAGCCTCTGGGTATTCAGACAGTGGGCTGCAGCAGCGGTAAGAATACAAAGGAAACCGTGTGGATTCCTCGACCAATGCACTTGTAGCATAGATGGAGGGATATACTGTGGTTTTTAATTTTTTTGTTCAGCCCGTGGTTTGAATGGGAAAAAGAATGTATATATAATAACAGAGCAGTGCATGACAAGTTTTAGGGGGCCCAGGGTGGGTTGTGCGGTTGGAGGTTCTTATACCACATTTAGCTCTGTGACCCTGTGATTTCTAGTTACGCCAACGACTCCAACTCAAGACAGTATTTATTTATTTTTCTAAGAATCCTCCTTTATGTTTACCTAGTAAGTAAACATCTTTGTTAAAATAATCCTTATTTATTTAGTCTTTTTCATATCAATTTTGCATAGAATAACTATTATGCCAATTTGAATAGAGATTAGTACTTTATGAAGGCTATAATGATTTTAATATGTATTTTTCTAAAACCTCTAGGTGCTACACCAACTTGTTGACAGTACTGTGGCCATGGAGGATATTTCAGAAGTTAATAAGTTACAAAAACAATTTCTGAAATGCTTCCAAAAATGTCCTAAAAGCCAATGAAAGACTAAAAATTACAAAAGGAAGGTTTAAAATGGGGTAAAATCTTTTAAGATTGGCGACTCTGTGGTTAAGAAAAATATGAAATCTCCACAAAAGAAAAAAGGTGACAAATTGAATCCCCATTTGTAGACCCATTTGAAATCGTAAGGTTGGAGGGCAAAGTAGCACACATTCTTGACAGTACAGGTAAAACTGAAAATGGTCAATACTGATCTCTAAAAAAATAAATTAAAAAAACACACCAGTGTAAAACGAGTACCCTGTCAGTTAAAGGAAAAAGATGGATCCATAATGGAGATAATTTCAAAAATTATAGTCATCAACACAATCCTTTGATGGACATAAGCTGTAATTCCCCTGCAGAAAGTGACCGCTCCAATCTACTTGAAGTATAGAATATGGAACCAAAAATTGAAGAAACTGCCTACAGTCCACATGCTCACAGTAGGTTAACATGTGCATTACTATTGAATTTGCAATAATCAGCATTAATAATTTACTTTCTTTCATAGTAAAACTAGGTGTCGAACAACATCACGGGGCATTTTTCTTTCAAAAGCTGGACCATATACTGTATTTGATGTAGATTTGCTGTGTCTAAAACCAGGAAATTAATTGGAAAGCCAGGTAAGTACAGTACATTTCAATTTTGGAGTGTTATGGGAGTAATTTTCATGGTAGTTATCTTATCAAAATGTATTTACTTCTTTTTTTTTTTTAACAGAAGCATGTAATTCCAGCAAGTTTTTTGTGACTATATATAGCCATTAATGCAGGTTAAGCTGTCATAATAAAGTATTTATTTTTTTGTTTTGAAGATTGCATGGTTAGTAACAGCTATGAGAGTCAGAACCCACGCTCTAATTTTCCATGGATAACGTATGCATGCATACTAATTTATTTTTATTTTTTTAGAAATGTAAGTAAGGGTTTGAGTGCAAACAATCTTGATTTAATTTGAAAAATTTCAACATAAAACTTTTTTTTTTTTTTTTACAGATAATTAACGGTTACCTTTACTCATCAGTATTGGAGTTTAATAAGAATTCTATCTAAAAAAGCCTAATTTACTCATTTGCAGTATCTGGTATGGAAAACCTACATCATATGAAAGTGGAGTCTGTTTAAACAGCCCCGATGCTGGCGACGTACACTGTACGTCGTCAGTCACGAAGGGGTTAAACTGTGTTTAACTTTAACAGATTTTACAAATGTATTTATTTTGTTTTTTTTTTAAATTTACAGATAAAGGCATCCGATTTTGATTTATTGATTGGGGTTGTTAATGAGTCATCATTGGACTTTACTGGTAAAGCTGATTTCCAATGGTTTTAAAAAGAATAGTCTTAAATCTTAGAATCCAAAAAAAAAAAATGGTATTAAAGCTTGTTAAATGCCATGAAAACCATCACCAAACTTAATATAGACCAGGAGGTATTATTAGATCAACTAAAATTTACTGTCACATATTAAACCTAAAATATGTAATTCAGTGTTTTAATCCCATTTTTTTTGGTTTGTAAATATCTTAAAGTTTAAAAACTGCATGTTGTGTTTACTTGTGTTATCTTTGACTATTTAAATTTGTTTGATGATCTGAAACATTAAAGTGTGCAAAACAATGAAAAATTAGTAAGGGGGGCAACACTTTTTCACACAACTGTGAATACACACACACACACACACACACACACACACACTTGTATCTCCGATTAACTTGAGAAATCTATCCATGGTCTCTACCTCTCCTCAAACCAGGTATATCTTTTATGTATATGGGCTATAAGCTCCTATTCGCATTATATTTAGTTCACTTACCCATTCCCATATCTGAGGGGCATTAGGTCATCTCCAATGCTGAGGTGGTATTGCCACTGCTTCCAGTATGGGACATGCTAACCCCCTTTTCAAACCCATCACCGTACCAGGTAGCATTGATAGGAGTGCAACCTCCGGGGTCTCTGATAATCTTATTCCCGTCGGGCAACTTCTAACCTCAAGAACTATTCTCCAGTATGGTTGTCGTCACTGACATGACCACCAAATATGTAACATTGTTCCCTCTTCTGTTCCATATCTCCAGCACATCTTGAACACTTGGGGATTTATTTTATGCATTACTTTTGGAAATCTATACAATCTTATTCATATTTTAAAATGTATCTCCTGTGTTTTTACAGCCATGCTTGATTTAAAGGTTAGATGTAAATACTTCTTCCATTCCTCTTCTACTACCTGGTGTCCCAGCTCCCATTCCCTAATATAATTAGGAGGGAGCGGATACATCTGCAATATTAATAATAAATAGTTTGCTTCCTGCTTTATTTTTAAAAAAACATACGATCTGCCCATCTTGCTGTAAGGTTGCACGCCTTCCATACACTTTGCGATTATCGTACGATATTTCCCGTGATTCTCGTACGATAATCGTACATTGTATGGGCACCTTTAGTCCATAGGGTTCAATATTGATTTGGCCCGCCCTTTGCAGCTATAACAGCTTCAACTCTTCTAGGAAGGCGTCCAAAAGGTTTAGGAGTGTGTCTATGGGAATGTTTGACCATTCTTCCAGAAGCACATTTGTGACATCAGGTACTGATGTTGGACGAGAAGGCCTGGCTCGCAGCTTCCGCTCTAATTCATCCCAAAGTTGTTCTATTGGGTTGAGGTCAGGACTCTGTGCAGGCCAGTCCAGTTCCTCCACTCCAAACGCTTTCGTCTATGTCTTTATGGACCTTGCTTTGTGCACTGGTGCGCAGTCATGTTGGAGCAGGAAGGGGCCATCCCCAAGCTGTTCCCACAAAGTTGGGAGCATGAAATTGTCCAAAATGTCTTGGTATGCTGATGCCTTAAGAGTTACCTTCACTGGAACTAAGGCGGCCAAGCCCAACCCCTAAAAAACAACCCCACGCCATAAGGGGGCAAACTATCACGGTACCACGCTTGGATTCACTGAGCTCCTGAGAGCAATCCATTCTTTCACAAATGTTTGTAGAAGAATTGTAACAAACTTAACATCACAAGATAAGACAAGAAAATGATTAATCATTGAAAATTTACAAAATTAATTTCTAGCATGTTTCACAAAATCCAAAAAAAGAATTAAAAAAAAATCATCAACAGCATGGAACCAGATTTAAAGTAATATAGTACATATGGAATGCATTTAATTTACATATTTTGGTTGACAAGAATGGAAAAACTGACTGGATATCTGTAGACACAGAGTGCTCTATACCGATAATAAGACACTATATATAATTTTTGCCAGACAGGTGCATTTTTAGGGCCCCCTGATCCAGACATCCTTTCCCTGTGCCTGAAGTAGCTAGCAGAGAAAGGACGGTGTGCAGGTAAGCAGAATTTAGATTTGGTAATTGTAAATCAGGCCCAGGGTATGTGCATAAGACATAGAATTATAAAACAGATTAAAATGCCACAAGATAGAGTGAATGTAAAAGTAACTACTAGGGATGCAGCGATACCGGTTTTTCGTCTGGATAGCAGGTCACTTGAGCAACACCAAAGACCTGGGTTCCCATTTCCCTGGCTTTTCTATTAGTATAGAAGTAAATCTTGCAAAGAAGTTTTTGGTTTCAGAATCGAGACCTCTGGTATAATTGATCAATTCTGCAGTCATCTTCCCAGGAGCTGATAGTGAAGTATAGTTAGTAAAGATATCCACAACAGTGGCTTTGAAATTGTTGGAGCCTGTAGTTTTGGGTAGGCCGCATATGTGAAGGTTGTTCCAGCGATACCGGTCCTCTAGATTATTTGAATAGAGCCAGAAGGCTTGAATGTGCGCCTGCTGAGTGCAGACGGTGGCTTGAACTAGTTCAACCAGAAGACCAAAGAGGGGGAGGAGGTTCAATATCTTCAATGGTAAAGAGTTTGAATGCATTTTTTCAATGTACCTTGCATGTCAACACACAGTGATGCGAGTTTAAATGCATTATACAATGCCTGATGCATTTTGATATGTATACATTTATTTAAATAGAAAGCGCATCAGTGAAAAATGTAATGGCGCGTTTCCAGCTTAAGTTTTTTAGTTTATTTATATACAGTACCTTTTAAGAGCCAATTCACACCATCTACATTGGAGCTGCACTGGCCGTTGTTTCCAGTGCAGCCTCCGCACGAGACAAGGCAATTTTCCTTGTCAAGGATGGTGTGCATTCACACCAATGCATTGCGGTAGGCATGCTTTACTTTTTTTCAATGCAGCAGTACAACCACCTTGCACCCCACTGTGCCCATAGAACTGAAGGAAAAGTCACTTGTGACATTTCAATAAAGTTCTAACCAAAAAAAAAGTGCACAGCGCAATGCGCTGGGATCCGCCATTCTGCACTGTGCTGGGGCACCGCACGCCAGATGCTGTGCAATTAGTGCAGAGTGTAGTGTGAATGGGCCCTAAGAGATTGTGTGTGTGTTTTTACTTATGACCGTTTTACACTGTAATTAAAACTACTAGTTACTAGACTCACTTTCTTAGAAAGTTGACCATAAACATTTATTTGCAATAAATCAACAGTCACATGACTATATGGGTCCAAGTCTTCTCTCTTCTGTTTATAGGAGAGGGAAGTCCTTCTTCAGGTATCCACATCACTGCCTGCATGTGCACACTTCCTTTTGACAGTCTAGGGCAGTGTCCTCTTAGGATCCAGAAGAGGAGTCTCAGTGGTGACAACTGTGTGAGGCGACCATTGGGGTCTAGCTGACATGGACACATCTGCAGTACTGGATTGCCGGTCCCCCTCACCTGGAAATGACCCAGGCATGGAAATGACCCAGGCAGAAGATTTAGCTGAGTAAAACTAGTTTCACAGGGGTGAGAAGGAGAGGTGTTAATTTTTACCTAGAGATGGGCTTTAATGTCACTTGAGCTAAATACAGTAGATCCTGTAAAAAGAGGTCCTTTAAAAAATCAAAGTTCTCCTACTTATTTACATTTCCCATTGAGCTGTGGTATTATTCATAATTTAACCCCTTGCTGTCCGCCCATTGTAAAATTACGGGCGGACGGCGTATGCTTCCCATCAGTTGGACCTAAATGTATGCGATTTATTTTCTTCTCACAGATGCGCATGAGCAGAATCGAAACAGCCATTACATACAAGCATTTAGCTAGCTCTACTGCCAGCCGATCGCTTGTATGACCGTGCAACGCGCCCCCCCCTGCTGCCGCGCTTCCCCCTCCCTGCCGGTTATTCCGGGCTCCGCTGTCCTTCCAGCACAGCAGTTGGCCGTACTGAGAAGGAGGAGAGCTCAGCATTTCCCCCACCGCTGATCTCTCCTCCTTCTCTCTGTAAAGGCGGACGTGATGTCTATTACATCACTTCCGCCTTTAGCTGTCATTTCTCTGGCTGGGAGCCAAATAATCTCTGCTTAATTAGCTTCTTTGGGCGTCCCTAGGTGACATTAGGGGTCTTAGAGACCCCTGATGTCTCCATAAAGGGGACCTGCCAGTGTATATTGGCTCTCACGTAGGGGGCTTGTTATCCCCCTATGTGATAGCAATCAAGTTAAAAAAAACAAAAACCCCACACACCAAAAAGTTTTAAGTACCCCGCCCCACGTGCACACACTTTCAAACGTAAATATGCGTTGGGTGCGCCTACGTCTGAAAACAATTACGCCACATGTTACACATCGCTGTGAACGTCTAAGTGTGAGCAATAATTCTAGGGCCATCAATCAATGATAACACTAAACTGATGAGCGGTAAATGCTTTTAAAGCATCGCTCATGGACAATTTTAGGCATGGTAGTTTTTTGCGATTTTGCAGGCGCACGATTTTAAAGCTTGACATATGTGGTGTCTATTTAGCTGACATGAACCCGTATTTTATATTTTACCAAAAATGTGGGGGCTGAGAAATGTTTTATAACAAAGTAGGAAAAACAGGTCCCATCCCACCAACATTCAGTTATTTTTTTCATTATATAGTAAAAATCAGAGTGGTGATTAAATAGAAATAGAAACCAAAATAAATCTCTAGGTGTGTCCCCCCCAAAAAAAAAATGGTATAAAATTAGTTTCAGCGCAACATTGCATGACTGAATGTCAGTCAAGTTACTGCAGCTCAGAATACTGGAAAATGGCCTGGACAGGAAGAGGGTGTAACACCGCAGTCAGCAAGTGGTTAAATAAAATCAGATGATACATTTCTGCATACGAGCGGTCACAACACTTTAAGGAATTGTTTAGTGAAGAAACATTTGCAGAGCAAACATACCATCATATTGGCAAAAATACAGAAATCAACAGAGAACAGAAATGTCAAACTATCTACATTTCTATTGCAAGTCACTAATCCTATTACAAGCAGTTTCCAAGTATCAATGACAGCAAATGCAAGACTGTGCAAAGCTTGTGGCAAGTTCACCTTTTCATCTGCACACATTCCAAGTGAATCATGCTGCTAAGATAAAACAGTGACTACAGTGTTATCCTAATTTGACGTGCGTGGGAATCTTAATTATGTATTCAAAAGGCCTAGAGTGACAGATTCTGCCAAGAAAATGTTTAGAGAAAGCGGTTATTTCAAACCATAGTGGATCTTTTTGAGGAGCCCTCCAGGACAAATTGAGTAAGCACTGCTATAAAGAAACAGAGTAAGTTTGTATATTTGCTTGGGATAAAAGAAACAACTTTCTTTATGGGACACATTGAATCATTATCTAGCAGTTTAATAGTTGGTGTTGCCAGCAAAGCAGCAGAGTTGTCTCACTGGCGATTTTGGTTGCATCATACATCTTTGTTGGACTTTATATCTTGTTTTGGAGTACTGTACTATATTACTTTCATAGCAACCTTTAAATACACATTTGACTTCATATCATAAACCTATACTATAGGCTTATTAAAATACAACCTTATTAGACAGCTTACAGCTGACTCTACTGCACCAAAAGACTTCCTTTTATTTTTTAGCATTAGAACTACTACCAGCACAGTATATGCTGCTCCAATATGTCATGGAAGGCCAGGGTTAGAATTAACGTTGTGACAGAAGGTAACCTTCTGGTCATTATAACCATTTAAAAAAAACATTTTGAAAAATCTAATCCCAAACTCTTTGAAGTAGCAGTATGTACTGTGTTTTTAAAACAATCCCACATCTGGTGTTCACTTCTTTTAGCCACAGCTAATTAACTCACTGCTTCCACAGACATGCCACAACTATATTGAATAGCCATACATCGTATAATTCATAAATACTTACAGCAACAGTCAGGAAACTCTGACCTCCCAACAGTAAGTCAAACACCACTCGTGGAAACAGCTTCCTACC
This sequence comes from Nanorana parkeri, assembly GCF_000935625.1. Lineage (NCBI taxonomy): Eukaryota > Metazoa > Chordata > Amphibia > Anura > Dicroglossidae > Nanorana > Nanorana parkeri. The sequence continues at coordinate 162,965 of NW_017308090.1, read as the reverse complement.
TTCTGGCTCACAGGTGATGGCACATGCCACGCTGTGGCTCTCCCACCTCCATGCAATTAGGCCCACCTTTAGATCCTTTCCTCCTCTTCCTGTGTTTCAAGGGGTACATATATTCTACAGCACAACTACAACCAGTAAACATTTTTAAAAAGAGCCCCGCTATGTATTACATTTATTAAAAACCAAAAACGTTTGAAAAAAAAACAATAACAAATTCTCAGGAACACCTACATGAACATTTCTAATGTGTTTTGTCCTGAGACTTCATCAGGGAATGTAAGTTGGCGTCACATTTACTCTAAAAATACACAATCTATTAGTCTTTTATATCTTCACATTTGCACTACATCACTAAAGCAGCAACAGCAAAAAAAATAGATGGTCATCTTTGCATACTTCCTTTATTTAAGTAAAAAGCAAAAGTGCTCTGATTGGCTCAGAGTGCTGACCTTTCCTTACCAAATCTTACATAGTTACATAGTATTTGGGGTTGAATAAAGACATACGTCCATCAAGTCCAACCCATATAGGTCCATGCATTATCTCATTCTTAGGGAAATCTGAATGCTGCTGTGCAGGCAATTACAGGATGACATGAGGATGAATTACTTCACAGTACATACAGACAGCGGTGAGTGAGGGCTTGTTCTAAATTTATTTTCTGCTTGTTAAGAATATGTAAATGCTTTTATGTCCATAGTCTGGGCAGACATGCACTTTAAAGCCCAGTTAAACCTCTGCCAATTATACTGTAGCTGTAATGCATCCAGGATGCATAAACAGTAATAATTGAGAGATTCGTTTTTTTAATTATTATTTGAAATGGTTTGAATTACCCTGTTCTAGCAGCAGGCTAGAGAATTGGACTGATTGCTTAAAGCAGACCTGTGGAGACATGGACTATTGCTCTCTCTGTCTTACCAGAGGTCTGACTCACTACCATGCTGTTAACACAGGTTATTTTAACTCCTGCTTGAAGGAAATAGCACAGTTTAAAAAAATACTCATTGCTAATTGTTTATGCAGCCTGGAGATTTATCAGTAATAAATGACAAACCTTCAATTGGGCTTTAATTGTTTTTCATAAAAAAAAACTGAATGTCTGCAGTCTGCCTAAATGTAATCTTATTAAAGAAAGTATGTAATGGAGTATGTAAAAAAAAAAAATAATGGTAAAAGGTTAAAGATGTTAACGTTTGTAGGATTCACCTATTCTAATTGGGAGGAACTCATCACTAACTACTACAGTAGGCAGCCGTTGTCAGAATACAATGCAGTTAGTGGGAGATTCCTCGTTCAACGCTTGTAAGCATTGATGGAGAAATTTGTTCTATTTACTATGTTCACCCCACGGGTTGAATGAGAAAAAAAAATAGAACAGTGTATGACCAGCTTAGGAAAGTATTTTGGAAAAACAAGGTGTCTGCACTAGGGATACACTGATACTGGGCATTTTCATGTGTACTCGTACTCATGGATTTGCCTGCCCCGATACTAAAGGCTGATAACGGCCCTTTAAATTTTTAAACAGGTTCTGCTGCCGTAAGGTCCAGTGCTTGCTGGGGACCTCAGGGCAGCCTGCTGGGGACCTTGCAGCAACTGTCTGTCTACAGCGCCAGTCTGGTGCCTCTTCCTCCTTCCTGATGCCCGTACTGCCGGAAAAGCCATAGGGAGACCCGACACAGTCATGGTGAAACTGCACCCACCCTCAAAGCCCTACTGAGACACACACGCAGCCCGGGTGACACCGCACCTGCCCGCACAGTCCTGCTAAGACCTGCCTGCACAACCCGTTGACAACCCGTTGCCATGATGACAATTCACAGCCATAGTGACACTGGACAGCCATGCTGAGACCCGCACACAGCCCTGGTGAGACCACGCAGCCATGGGGACATCACACAGCCATGGTGAGACCTGCATGCAGCCCTGGTGACACCTCACATCAATGGTGACACATCACAGCCATAGTGACAGCACACATCCATGGTGAGACCCGCACGCAGCCCTGGTGAGACAACACAACCCTCATGACAACGCACAGCCATTGTGAGACCTGCACACAGCCCTGGTGACACCGCACAGCCATGCAGAGACCCGCATGCAGCCTTGGTGACACCACACAGCCATGGTGAGACCCGCCCGCAGACCTGGTGAGACACCGCACAGTCCTGGTGAGCCCCCACACAGCATATTATTCTGCATTGCTGTATAATGTATTGCTGGGATTTGTAGTCCTCTATAGCTGATGGTATTCTGCATTGTCGTACAATGTATTGCTGGGATCTGAAGTCCTCTATAGCTGGTCATATTCTGCATTGCTGTATAATGTATTGCTGGGATCTGTAGTCCCCTATCACTGGTGGTATTCTGCATTGCTGTAAAATGTGCTGATGTTACATGACACTAAAAAAAGGTATTGGTGAGTACTTGAGGAAAACTATCAGTACTTGAGAAAATGGTATTGGTGCATCCCTAGTCGGCACACAGATCATAAAAACATTTTAAGCATCATACTAATAATTTTGTATAGAGCAGGAGGAATTGATGAGGAGGATGAGAGCTGAAGTCTGCCTTTACCAAAAGTTGGTTTAGCATCCCTTTTAGTCATTGGTAATAATAGGTGATCTGATTATACAGGATTGTGTAGAACGTTTGTATTGTTTAGAACCTACCTATTTTAGTACATGCCCTTTGTTGTCCTACAAAGTGGTCCATTCAACATATTGATTCATGCTAAATAGGGATGTCCTGATACCACTTTTTCAAAACCAAGTGCAAGTACTTTCCCTCAGGTACTTGCTGTCAGGACAGGAGGCTATGAGTTATTGTAAATATGTTGTTTATCAGTGTGAAATAGGTGGGGGCTGCAGGTATTTGTCTCTTAGCCACACCTGTTTCCCCACCCCGTTCATCCCAGAGGCTGGACTGCAACCTGAGCTGTGACCGACAGGTATAAAAAACGTTGCAAGGGTAACCAAGGTGTGCTTACTTGGGGGCCAAAATCTAGTTTTGTAGTAAGTTGCCATTTTCCTTGCCGGCAGCCCCCCGGGATACATAGTTACATAGTATTTGGGGTTGAATAAAGACAATGCGTTCACCTCATCTATGCCCATAGCCCTCAGCTTGTGAAGTAAGTGCTTGTGTGGTACCGTATCAAATGCCTTTGAGAAATCCAGGTATACCACATCTACCGGCTTCCCTCCATCCATACCTCTGTTTACCCCCTCATAAAAAGTTAGCAAGTTAGTCAGACAAGAACGGCCTTTCCTGAACCCATGCCGATTGTCATTAACTATGCCCTTATCCTTAACAAATGTTACCAAATAGTCCTTAATTATACCTTCTAACAGTTTACAAACTACCGATGTTAGACTGACCGGCCTATAGTTCCCTGGTTGGCATCTAGCCCCCTTTTTGAATATTGGAACTACCGTAGCCCTCCGCCAATCACACGTACGTAACATCTAATTGTAAATATATGCACTTTGAATACTTTTTCTTCATAATAAATCATTCAGTTATTAAGTTCCTGCCTTTGTCTGGTATAAGAACCATATATGTTCCTGAGGAGGTTCTTTTAATAATTCGGTACCTTATACACATTCGGCTAAATTTAAGTTTGGGGTCTGTGTAAGTTATTCTGGGTATTATATCCTAAATTTGGAATTGAGTGTTTAACCAGGTTTGGTTTGGTGGCAGCAATCTATAGATTAGACGGAGTGGGTGGTGTGTAAGTGGGACCTTTTATCATTATTTCCCAGTCTAGTGAAGACAGATAGTGATTTTTCAACCCTCTTACCACTGCAATACGTCGCGTGGCCCATTGGAGTAGAACCCGTCCGTGACACTTGCAGATACCAATTACTGTTACTTTTTCTTAAAAGGGACATGTGATATTTTTTCTAAAACAATACAGACTTGATGATTTTATCACATATCACCAGAGCTGAATACACATGTCCCCAGAGCTAAATAAAGGTCTCACCAGAGCTAAATACAGGTCTCAACAGAGCTGAATACATATGTCACCAGAGCTCAATATAGGTCTCACTAGAGCTGAATACATATTTCACCAGAGGTAAATACAGGTCTCACCAGAGCTGAATAGAGATTTCACCAGTGCTGAATACAGATCTCACCAGAGCTAAATACACGTCACTAGAGCTGAATACACATATCACCAGAGCTAAATACAGGCCTCACCAGAGCTGAATACACGTCACCAGAGCTGAATACACGTCACTAGAGCTGAATATACAGGTCTCACCAGAGCTGAATACACATGTCACCAGAGCTAAATACAGATCTCACCAGGCTGCATGCTGATCTCACCATGGCGGCATGTGGATCTCTCCAGGGCTCTACAGGCAGTAGCTATGCTGATCGGGTGGCTGCCTGCCTAAAATGGTGGGTAGAGAGTTGAATGGGCGGGTGCTGGCTCTGGGGCTGTACATGCGGTGTGGGGCTGTCCATGACTGTGTTTAAAAATGTTAAGAGTTGGTATCGGCCTTAAGAATTGGGGCATTTTCATGAGTACAAGTACTCGTGAAAATGCCCTGTATCGATACTAGTATCAGTGTCATGACATCCCTCCTGCTAAATATGTAAAATTTGGTGTTCTTTGTGAGTCTTTTAGTCTGCTATGATATTAGAGACAAATTGTGTTTTAAAGTGTGTGGAAATGCTTATTTAAATTTAACTAGAAAAAAGCTTTAAACATCCAAGAACTTTCAAATATCATTATACTGTATACAGTTTAAGGTGAGGTAGAAAGTAGGATGTGCCTGACTTTTATTTAAACAGAATGTGTGTCAGTGTTTTATTGACTTAAAGTAGAATATACAGTATAAAGACAGCATGTCCTGTCAGTGGAGGCTAATAATATGTATTTTAACATTGTACATGTGATGGCAAAGCAAACATCAAACATCAGTTCATGAATAAGACATGTGCGTATGACTGCCTTATGTAAATATTGTTATAGTAGCATGATTTTATCTTTCCACAAGTTGGATTGTAGTTAGAGCACTACAAAGCCTAAATATAAAGGTTCAACGTGGTTATTTTGCCTCTTTCTATTTTTTGTCTTTATTTCATTATTTTATCTGTTTATAAAAGATTAGTTAGCCACTTTTTGGACTCTGACATTTTGTAACCATTTTGTTCTGTACTCTATTGAATTTTTCTTCTTGTAGAGTGCAAAAAATACAGGAATAATAGGAGTAACATGGACATACATAATAACAATATAAGCTGTACTTTACTTAAGTAAATTCCTCCTTACAAGTTAGAGTTGAAGGAAAACTCTATAAGGGTGAACTGCTAGAATAAAGGCCAGGTTACATGTAAATTATTGCCCATGAACCTATTCTGGCTGAAGTCCTGGATTAAAGACTTTAAAGCCCCACTGCAAAACTTGTATTAATCCTTGCAGTGGGCTACCCCTACTCTGCAAGGGTTAACTGCTCATTTTTGTCTATGTGCTAAAAGCAAAAAAAAAGTTATACTCACCCGAACCACGTAGCTGTCTTTCTGCTTCTCTGCTCACTAAAGGCTGTCTCCTCCTACGCTACAGCATTGGAATGTTGCTCAGCGTCCTCACATATATACATATATATATATATACAGTGTATGGAACGTGATGATTTATAGAACCTTAGACTACTGCAGGGGAGGAGGAGAGAGGCTTGAAGGACCAATCTAAGAACAAGCCAGCTCCGTGGCTAAGGTAAGTATAACTGTTTGTTTTTAGCACCTAGGCAAAAAAGAGAACTTAACCCTTGCAGTGGGGCTACCCCCAGAGTTCTTCTTTAAGCGTTAGGTAGCCTGCAGTTTTATATCTCCTTGTAACAGACATTTCTTGTATGAAACAAAAAAAGCGAGAAGAAAATCCCCATATGTTATCAGTATTAGGTAATAACTGCTTTATTAACCAAAAAAACATCACATACATGCCAGTTAAGCACTATAATTGGCTTTTCAAAGTAGGGAAGACCTAAGTCTAAACATTTGAAATAGCTCCAAATAAAACGAGATTAAACATATAGCTGAGTACATATTTTTGGTTATGTGTTTAGATGAAGCATTGCGATTTTGAGAAATGCTATATTAAGTTTTACTTGCTTGGAAGAACATTAAATGTATGAATATGGCATTGTGAAGAAAACCTAGAGAAAGAACTTCCTGTGTATCATAGATAAGCATGCACATAGAGACTAACATTGCACTACAGCGCCATCTACAGCTCAAAAGACAAAGTACATATCAGTATATGCTGTTGTATTTCCAACACATTTGACATGACTTTTTGCATATCCAAGCAATCATACAAAAATATAGACACAAGAGATAACAAGAATGAACATAATTTATGCACAAATTATACATCTTGTAAATCATCAATAGCATGCTGATGATAAAACCAATAGACCTTGGTGGGTTTCCTAATATTGCAACTAGATAAAATTTAAAGATGGGACCCAGGAGCAGCAAAGAATTAATAAAAAGCAGGTGACAGAAATGCAGAGCCATAAAATGAAGTTAAACAAATAACAGTGCAGCATTTCCCCTTAAAACCCTTATACTACATAATATATACAAATATAATATGAGAACAGAAATCAAATAAACATGTACATAAATCAGTAAAAAATGTACATCTTCAAATGCAAAGAACGAATAAGTGCATTACTCCTATACGGGAAATAATCTTGTGCAATAAATAGTCTAACTACAAAAAAAATCCTTCCAATTTGTGTAAAAGTGCACCAAAAACACCAGTTTGTCCACATGCACCCTTGTTTGGACTCAAACACACCATCTTTGGAGGACCTTATACAAAGTCAAATAGCACTTTTTTCCCCTTTAGCAGTTAAATACACAATATTGTCCCATCTCAATGCAGTCTAACTCACTATCTTTGGTGGACCTCATATAAAGTAAATGGTCCAAAAAGTGCCTATTTACCCTCAGAGGTTAAAGACTCGACATTGTCCCATCTCAATGCATATATTCTTTCCCAATTAGGTATCTCGTAAAAGCAGAACATAAGACAGAAACACAGACGAAAACTCAAATGGGACACAGAAACGTAGTATTTCATAGAAATTAGAGTTATACTGCAGCCTACAGGAAGATTTGGCAAACACAAAAACAGCCAGCCAGCCTTTTAATAACCCCTCACACTCCCAGCATGCCCAGTTTTTTGCTAGTGTCCTAAGAGGATGGATAAAGTATAAAGAATAGGTTACCAGCACTCAAAATAATTTCAAATAGATAAGTCCTTTTTATTGGACATACGTGTCACAATAGTCAAATAGCCAACGTTTCGGGGCCACGCAGGGTCCCTTCCTCAGGGCAAAAGATGTGACAATGTGATGGTGTCCAAACACCACATATATACCCCATAATGTGAACCAATTATCAATAGACACCCCCCAGTGATGTCAGAATGGCGGGAAAAACGCCATTTTTAAAAGTACATAAACATATTTAAAAAGCACACATATAGACTATCCATGCTACTCACAGTTTGTTACCTCCAGTCTGAGGTTTAGAATGGTAGCTGTGGCGGTGTAATGTCAGTCATCATGGCGATCTGCTAAAAATGTAGAGAATGTGAGGCAGTATTGTGATCCGGTGTCCTTCTGTGGTATACACAGCGTCGCCTTCTGTCCTGGTTAGACGCATACGATAGACGTCATTCGTAACCAGGGTGATGGGGAGATACCTTTAGCTATTTTATCCTTCATCAATCTTGTACCAAATGCATAGCTTCATCTACCAATAAATTTAAGAACAAGAGTTCCTTTATACCACCGGGACAATTTGCCTCCATCGAGACATATATTAGGACGGTCAGATATGATACTCGTAATGTCATAGATCAAAGAAGAATATACAATCGTCCAAATTATTCAAACCTGACAAAGGAAGAATCAAACGCCTTGAAAATATTACAGAAGGACGACTCCATCATTATGAAGCCCGCCGACAAAGGGGGAGCCATCATCATTATGGACTATACCAACTATAAAAGAGACATGTATAATCTCTTATCTGATTCGTCTACATATCTCCAGATCCCACATGATCCTCTAAACTCAATTCTCAAAAAATCGTCATCTTTAACTTACCTGGCCCTGGACCAGGGATGGATATCTGAAGATGTTGCTGAGTGGCTTTACAACATACATGCTCGCACACCAGTAATATACGGTCTTCCAAAGATACACAAGGAATATAATCCATTATCCTTTAGGCCCATTGTGGCCGGGACCAGCTCGGCATTACAACCATAAGCCATGCTACTAGATCACTTTTTGCAACCGATGGTGAAAGCCCTCCACTCATATACCCGTGACACAAATGATTTCATTGATAAATTGAGAAATATTAACAACATGCATCCTGGATGGATACTATTAACCATGGATATATCTGCACTATATAGCTGTATCCCCACGGAAGGGGGATTACGGGCGGCGGAATATTTTCTAACTGAAAGAGAGATAACATCCCTGCCAACAGCCTTTATACTAGAAGGATTAAGAATGATACTTGAAAACAACTATTTCCGGTTTGAAAAACAGTACTTCCTCCAGATAAAAGGCACTGCAATGGGGAGCTCAGTTGCCCCCTCTTACGCAAATTTATTCATAGGCTACCTCGAGGAATGCTTCATCTATCGCTGTGAATTGTTTGAACACGTGAGACTGTGGACAAGATACATAGACGATATATTTGTAATATGGTCAGGATCTATTACAGATGTACAAAAATTTTCCGAATACCTGAATACACTAGCTGAGGGCATTGTTTTTAATCCAGAGATGTCACATTCTAATATTGCATTCTTGGATGTAATGGTAACAAATAACCAAGGATTACTTACAACTTCACTATATACCAAGCCCACTGATCGCAATACGTTGTCCTATAGCAGTGCGCACCCGGATGGACTGAGGGATTCATTACCTATCTCAGTTCATTCGGGTTATGCGCATTTGCTCTGATGCCATTGATTGTGAAACACAATTACAAAAGATGTCTGATAAATTTAGGGACAGAGGTTACCCTGAACATATACTTAGACATACTCTGGAAGTGGCCAGGGATAGGTTTAGTACCCCTAGAACCAAGGAGACACGGCCAAATGACATACTGCTTGTAACCAACTTTAATCCCTACTCATACCAGGTAAAACGCACGATACAACGCAATATGAATATTCTGAGAGCAGATAGGACTCTTGTTCCTATCGTTAAACATACACCTCGAGTTGTTCATTCGGGAAACAAATCCCTACGGGACTACCTAGTCTGTGCTGACCCGCATCCTAAATATGCCACTATACCATATAAAATATCTAGTAGACAGGGATGCTATAGATGCCATAATTGTAGCATCTGTAATTCCCTTATCATCGGGGAATCATTCTTTCATCCACATACGGGGAAGAAATATTCAATCCACAGCTATTTGAACTGTGTGTCTGATTACTGTGTATACATACTGAAATGTCCCTGTTCACTAGTCTATGTGGGGAAAACCATTAATGTTTTTAAAAAAAGATACCAAAAGCATAAGAGTGACATCAAACTAGCAATTGAACAAAAAAGACTAGGAAAGGATATGGACCCTAATAAACCGGTGGCGATATATTTCGCACAATCAAATCATCAAACATATGAGCTTAAAACAATGGTCATTGAACACATTCCTAGACCGCATAGAGGCGGCAATAGAGATAATATACTGTTGCGCAGGGAAGCATACTGGATACACACTTTAAATACAGTAAAACCAAGAGGCCTTAACTCCTCTTTATCCCTATCTTGTTACCTGGTAGAGTAGTTGATAATATTTATTATTCTCCCTTATCATTTTTTCATTTTTTCTTTTGATGCCCAGATGTTTATTTATATTTATATATATTTATATCTATATTTAAATATTTTAATAATATTTTACTAAATAACTCTTAATCACCTATCTAATTAGGGACCTATACGGATACTCTAATATACATTTACAGACCCCCTATATGAAGGATAAAATAGCTAAAAGGTATTTAAAAAATTATTTAAGGATATATGTTTATATCACACAAATAACTCCTTTGGCTACACATTCAACCATTTGGTTCCCGAGTTGGTCCTTTATGGTTTCCACGTTTCATGTTGATATGTCCTGTCGTCCTTGTGTGTTGTACTGTTTATGTATATATGTAGTTAGTATTTTTCCTTATTTCACTCACATTTTTTCAATATTGTACTTTATTTGTCTATGTTTCTTACTGGTTTATGCATATTATTAATACCTGTTTTCCTATATGGATTTCGATCCAAATGCTGTATGGGATTATATTATTTCCCCACTCTGAGGTTATGGTGCTGTACCTGTGTAACGCTAATATCTGTACGCTTGCTTTTTCCGCACTCTGCCGATATACCGGCTGGCTCATGCGCACTAGAATCGTGGAGAATTGTATCTCCCCATCACCCTGGTTACGAATGACGTCTATCGTATGCGTCTAACCAGGACAGAAGGCGACGCTGTGTATACCACAGAAGGACACCGGATCGCAATACTGCCTCACATTCTCTACATTTTTAGCAGATCGCCATGATGACTGACATTACACCGCCACAGCTACCATTCTAAACCTCAGACTGGAGGTAACAAACTGTGAGTAGCATGGATAGTCTATATGTGTGCTTTTTAAATATGTTTATGTACTTTTAAAAATGGCGTTTTTCCCGCCATTCTGACATCACTGGGGGGGTGTCTATTGATAATTGGTTCACATTATGGGGTATATATGTGGTGTGTGGACACCATCACATTGTCACATCTTTTGCCCTGAGGAAGGGACCCTGCGTGGCCCCGAAACGTTGGCTATTTGACTATTGTGACATGTATGTCCAATAAAAAGGACTTATCTATTTGAAATTATTTTGAGTGCTGGTAACCTATTCTTTCTACTTTGTGCATTACACGGTGCCATCCGTGGGAGTTACTGCAAGCACCTCATCTCTACTGGCGGGGACTGCTGAAAGGTGTGCGGAGAGCACCCTCACCAATTACAACTAAGAGGATGGATGTCTTTTTTTCTTAACCATTTTTATTAGGACTTTTTTTTCTTTAGGATTATTTTTCCTTCAATCAAGGCTTTGCTACACACTGATTGAGCTATTGGTATATCCTCAGCAATAGTTTGGGTGGTTGTACCCACACCCTACTGAACTGGATGACTGTGGGGCCTGCCTGAAATGTTTTTCAGGCATCGGGCTCTGTGTGGGCCACTTTTCAGATCCGTGTCTACTGTTTTAGTCAGCCACAGAGCACTTTCCAGGTCCAGAGATGTGGCATAGCCTACGGTGTATTCATTTATGACTGGAAACAGACAGAAAGGGTTAAAATGCTGAGGAATTGAGCACTACATCACTGTTACCACAATTCAGCATAAGGTAACACTTTCCCGCCCACTGCTCCTAATTGTTGTCTACACTGATCTGGTCACCTCTCGCCATTTGGACCTATCCTGCTCTTATCAGCCGTTTTTTGAGTACCTACAGTGTTACCTGTGAAATTTTCCCTACCAAGCAGTCAACATATCAGACTCCAAACACAAGGGAAGAAGTCTTGCCATATTGTGTCCTTACTGCCCAAACTCCACTAACAGTTCCAGAGTGGCCTAAAGTGCACCCTCTGAAGGGTCTGACACTAACAGCCTGGAATGTTGTCCCCTTCTTAAGTCCCTACATTCTCCCAGAGTCTTCCTTAGTGATGTTGGGTGTGGTTCCCTCTTCAGCCTTATCCTGTGAGGATTTCACTCCAGTTATGCCAAATTTTATGGCCCACATTTCATCTTTAATTGCTGACTCTATCCTCAATGGTTATATGTGTACCTCCACCTACAGAATCATTATCTGATCTGCCTGCAGCTTTAGTGTCCTCTGAACCACTAAATCCCCATTTATGCTGATCCCCTATTTGTAGAGTGCTTACAACGCATGCCAGTTGCCCTAAACTACTGCATAAATTGGTTACTGGATGTCTCCTGCATAAATCCTCCTAAAAGCAAAGATGCAGAGAACTCTTTGGTTGAAATGTTAATCTACAGAACAGGCATGTAAAAAGTATCTTCTGCACATGCCCTTTAAGAGGCCAAAGTCTCTTTGGACACCCTAATCAAGGATGTGACTTGGGGTAGGAGTACTCACAGACCTTCCTATGTCTCCACACAGGTTAGAAGGCATTCATGAAACTCTTGCAGCTATTCTAGATCGGGGGTTATTGCTCCAGTTCTGGTAGTGCAGGTTTCAAGGATTTTATTCCAACATTTTCACAATTCCCAGACCAAAAGGAAGCCTTTGTGTCATCTTGGATCCCGACGTTCTAAATGTCTTCTTTCAGAACCAAAAATGTTTTAGCCTTTCTCCATCAGGGAGACTTTCTGGCCTGTGTAAACATCAATGACACATACTTGCATGTTTTTTTTCCCAGCACATCAGCAATTCCTTCGCTTTGCTTTGGTCCTTTAACCTCAACTAGGACATTGCACTACCATCCCTCTGTCCAGATTTAGTACATTGGAAAGTGATTCTCTTTTATTGTCTGAACGTAGTTCATGCTATACAAGGCTACAAAAGTGCAAATATGGCAGCTGCTCTGGTCTGTTTAAAACTAGTGTAGCGCCCCCTTGGATTCAAAGGGCAGGAGGGCCTGGCATTTTACCTTAGGGATGGATCCTTAGCCGGAATGTGAGATGTATGGAGTAAAATAGGGCACCAGTCACTTTTAGAATAGAGCTGCAACTTCTAAGGAATACAGAACTTCAGACTCACCAAAGGCTCTCCAGCTTCATAGTGTACAGGATCTTTGAACCAGACGTACGATTACACTGTGTTGGAGCACCATAGCTGGCAGACATTTTAAGATCTCTCTTAGGTGAGACACTAGATCTCTCACTCTGTGGTCCAAGCCCATCCTGGCTTCTCTGCAGCAGATGAAATTCCTCCCTGGTTCTCTATTGCAGGAATAATTCTGGACCCCGACCAGGTCTACAACTGGTCACCTGCAGGCTTCAGACTTGGTCAGACAACACACATGTAACACACCTCCCCCAGGCAGGAGGCCAGGGGGGAGAAAGAGGCTCTCACATGGTCAGACCCAGATATGTATGTCCTCTGCTAAAATGCACCACTGGCCATGAAACTCCTAGTGATTGGCTGGAGAGACATACTAAATATATCCATAGTATTCCATTGTTGGCAAGCAGGACGGTGCAATCAATAACAGATTCCTTAGAGAAAACCAAATGCACATAAACTATACAATCAGCCAGACTAAATGCAGTCTCGGCAAACTAAATTTCGCCACCGGGACTCTGTTTAAACTTGTAAAACGTGTAAAGCCGACTGTCGGCTTTACAATAGAAACGATTCTGGCGACTAAAGTGAAGGGGTCCCCCACCCTGCCCGACATCCCCGCCGTGCTTCCCGGGCTACGTTGCCCCTCCTATGGGCCCGGGCTTCTCTGGTGTCGGCGGGGAGCTGGGGAGGAAATGGACGAACCTCCGTTCGTCGATCCCCTCCCCAATCTATGGAAGCGGGAGCAATGCAGATTGCATCACTTCCGGTCCCATAGCTGTCAGTGCTGGGCTCCTGAAGCCCAGCTATAAGCTATTGAAGTGTGATCTGCACTTCAATAGCTTATTTGGAGTGTAAAGGTGACACTGCGGATCTTTTGTACCTCCATAATCACCTTAAAGAGTACCTGTCGCCACCATCTGCTATCACATGGGGGGCTTGTAAGCCCCCCTATGTGATGGCAATTAAAGTAAAGTAAAAGTTTTTAAAATTAACATTACATAAAATTAAATCTAAAAATACAAAAAAAAAACGTAAAGCCCCCCGTGAGCACTAGTGCCGCCACGTAAACATGTGTCGAGTGCGCCTACATATGAAAACGACGAACGAGCTACACATGTGTATCGCCATGCATGCTGGAGTGAGAGCAATAATTCTAGGGCCAGTATTATTGGTTTTTGGGTATCTCTAAAATTATGACCTGTAGGGGCTTTTAAAGCGTCACCTACGGACATTTTGGGGTACTGAGGTTTGTTGCCGTTTCACGGACGCACACAATTTTTAACCTGGGCATGTTGGGTATCTATTTACTTGTTGTATCCTCATCTTTTATATTTATAAAAATGGGTATTGTATTGTGTTTTGGGGCATTTAAGTACATTTTTCCCTAACCTTGGGGTTTGATAAGGAGTTGCGCTAATATCGTTCAGCATAAACATTTGCAACTGCCACCATTATATTCTATAGGGTCTTGGCTTTCAGAAAATATATAATGTTTGGGGGTTTTAAGTAATTTTCAGGCTAAAATGTGGAATATAACATGGGTGCAAAAAATTAAATAAAAGGCCTCAGTCATGATGGGGTTAAATCTTTTATCAATATTAGTGTCCAACGATGTAAATCCATTGTCAGTTACAACAACCTGATGCCCGCTGATATATACACATCGCACTCCTTTCCCTAAATGACAGATCCCTGGAACTGCTTTAACGTAATCACTTCACCGCAGATCCTGAGTAACATTATCAAATATGGTCAATGACAAACTTTGGAGAAGAGGAGATAGTGAGATGTTCTGTAGTCATGTCTTAGGTTGAAAATGCTGCTGCTCCAAAAAGAAAAGCCTAAAAGCCTCCTCCAAAAAGCCTGAAGAAAACTAATGCAGCCACCGCATCTAAGGACTAGTAAGCTGCAATATACTGTATACTGCCTGGCCAAAAAAAGTCACACTGTAATATTTAGTTGAACGGCCTTTAGCTTTGATTACAGCACCCATTCACCGTGGCATTATTTCAATAAGTTTATGCAATGTCACAACATTTATTTTTATCCAGAATTGCATTTATTTTTCACCTTATTTTTCACCTTGTAGTGATGATGATGGAGAGTTGGACCACTGTGTAAAGTCTTCTCCAGCACATCCCAAAGATTATCAATGGGGTTAAGGTCTGAACTCTGTAGTAGCCAATCCATGTGTGAAAATGATGTCTTATGCTCCCTGAACCACCCTTTCACAATTTGAGCCCGAGGAATCCTGCCATTGTCATCTTGGAATACGCCCGTGCCATCAAGGAACAAAAAATCCATTAATGGGAAAACCTGGTCTTTCAGAGATATGGGATATTCAGGTAGGCAGCTGACCTCATTTTTTTGGGGTACATAACATTGCTGAACCTAGACTAATTATCCAATGGAAGGCTCTTACCTATTTGCTTAGCTAAAAGCAGGTGGTGACTTATTTTTTGGGGCTAGACAGTTTATTACTCTATCTCTTGGGTCTAGATAAGCTTTACAAGAATATTTGCCACCTGATGTAAATTGTTCTTTTAGACTGTGCTTTAAATTTTTGATCTTGAGGACACATCCTGAACCCTCAACACATTTTGCATTTATTGGTTGTAGGAGTACTCTTCTAGTGTATAGAAGCAGAAGATGTCTGTTTTTTTTAAATTAGTTGTATGAGTCAAAAGAGTAACCTTAGCATAGCTTAGGGATGATGTTAAGAAAACTCAGTTGGCTGGAGTCCTTTTTGAGACCATACCCTCTAAAAGGTAATCTGTAAGGTGAATGCAATTTGATGTTAGAAATATTGAACCCTCATGATGACCAGGCTGTACAGTCTCACATAATATTAGGCAAAGGTTGGGAGTATTTGGGCAAAGGTTGGGAGTGGGGTGCTGTTAAACCTTATTCATCCATGACATAGAGATTGGATTAAATTGCTCAATTTTGTTTTTTGCAGATGATATTAAACTCACACAACACACACACTCGCATGCATAGGTGGAACTGGATAGACCCTGGTCTTTATTCAATTCAATCTAATATAAAGGTTTTAAAGAAACTACGGAGTCACTTTAATATCTGCTGTATGTTTCATTACCCTCTATTTTTATGGCTCATTTAAATATATTTTCATTTAACAAGCAAAAAAAAAACAGACACAGCTACATCAATTGCTATGTAGGCATGGAAACATAAAGTTGGAATAATTTATATTTGCATTTTTATTACCTTCTAAAAAGCATGTCCATGTAAAATGCAGAAATAGTACTTTCAAGTATTCCTCGTCTTTGCACACACTAGATGGCACTGTTGTACTCTAAAAATGTTGTGATCATTTATGAAGTGGATTGCCATGAATTACATTGTTAATGTTCCAAAAATTCCATTTGTACAGAAGATGTGGATGAGATTTATGTTTAATCTAAAAGCTGAGCTATCTCAGCAGGATATGATAGCCAATGTTGTATAAGTAAAATTAATATATACTGAGATGCTAGGCTGGAAAATTATTTAACATTAATGGAGTGCAGTTAAAGACCACAAATATTCTGAGTACTCTACAGATGGCAAATACTCTCAAGCAAAAGCCCAGCCCAAAATAAAAGGTTATGCTAAATGTTTTACATGTAATTTAAACAAATGTGATTACATTACTGAAACATTGCAGCTCAATATAGTTTGGTATTCCCCCAACAAAGATATAATTTTAATGGTCCTTTTGCATGTTGAGCCCAGTAAATATTTACTTTGCTTTATACATTATTAACAGCTTGTCAGTCTTCTCCATATTTAGCATGAGGTGTAAAAGAACAATTAAAGTAGTATTAAGGTCTGGGCGTTTTTTACCTTTAATGCATTCACTGCATTAGGGTAAAAACAGCCCAGCACCTTTTTTTTTTTACCCCATTCCCCCCCAGTCTCCCCCACACTTACCTGTCAGCTGCGCTCAACCCCGCCCCGATCAAAGAAGGAAGGGGCATGGCCTGCCACAGGGCTTTGTGTGTCTATAGACGCACACAGCCGCTGCGGGGACGAGTGTGCACGGGTGCCTCCATTAGAACAATGGTGGCACTCGTGCAGGGGGTGGGGGGAAGAGCATGGCGGGGACCCACTAGAAAACAAGGAATGAAGAACTTTTTTGTTTTTTTTTAAACAACAGCCTCCAGCAAAGGATGGTCTCCTTAAAGGAGAAATGAAACAAAAAATCCTATAAAAATGGATTGCAATAAGTTCCCTTAAATAAGTAATAATATACAGTAACTAGTGGTGAAAGTCACACAGAGTGTACTACAGCTAGACACAAATGGTGACCCTATTGCCAGTTAATGATCTTGGACTTTCACCAATTCAATTTCATTTTCTAACATTTGTTAAATGAAAGCTATGTACTTTTTTCCTGGCAGTTTTAGAAAGTCTAATTTGAGTATTGAGTTTTGGCATCAGAGCTATTTTTTATTTTGGAAGCATTTTTAAAATAAATATGGCTGTTTTTGTGCATGCATTTTTGAAATTATGTGTATCATCTGTTGTTTTTTTATGTAAAAGTTAGCAACAGTAATTTTTAGTATATCCTACTAAGGCCTTTGCATACATGAAATGGCTCAGTTGTACTTTTGTTTTCAGAGCTTTCTATTGACTCCTGCAGAATGGCATCACTGGAAAGCGTAACATATATTTGATTGATGAGGCTAAAGCTGAGTCTACACATATATATTTTCTTCGCTCAACCTGCGGGCTGACGGAGGAAACAGATTCCTCCATCAGCACTTACGAATGTTGATGAAGGAATTCACTGCTGTTTGCATTCTATCTGACAGTGGCCACCAGCCGATTGGCTGCCAGCTCCATCCAGTTGAGAATTTTCCAGCCTGCTCCTCCAATCAGTTGATCGAGGGATGCCGGCCGTAAGGGTGCTAACAGTGGCACCCACTGTGCAAATTTGGGCCAGTTCATCAAGATGCTTGATGTGTTCATTGAAAGCACAACATGTAAGTGTCTTGTTGTCATTACTTATGCATGCCAGGTGGCTTCTCCAGAGTCTTCACAAAGGCTGCTGATAGGTTCTTTTTTTCACACAAGAACGGATATAACGTTCAGAGGCCCGAGCATTGTATTAGTGGTAGTCCTGTCCATCGTGCCAATGAGTGGAAAGTTCAATCTTTTGAGATGTGTTTCAGATTGATGTGTGCACCCTACCAATGTACATCTCCATTTACTGTATGTGTTCAAGAAGAAAAAACACAAGTTCTTGACAGTGCTGCTGAACTTGGGTGCTTCAAAATATTCCCACAGCAGCATGTGTTTAAATGTCAGGCCAGTTGCCAGCACCATTGAAATGTGATGGTGGGATCCATTCAGAAGAGGATGTAAATTAGCCTCATTCCAGGTCTGCTCCACCTCCAGCCCTTGGGCATGCTACAGATTTGAAGGGAGGGGGTCTGTTGATGTGATGGACAGCAGTAAAGGCCAGGCATTGATTGAACCCTGTCCCAACACAAACTTGGAATTTTACTTAACTTTTAGTCTTGGTGGCAGTGATCACCAATACAGAGGGTGAGTCTCCCTTACTGGGACACAGTCTGACTAGAGATCTGACCTCTCACCACTTCTCCAAAAGTAAACAAATGTGATAGATACACTTTAACTCCTGATCAAAAAGTAATTTGTTTGTGAAAACAACCATTTTTATATTATTCTTTTTAGCAACGTTTGGAATTCAATTGGTTTTAATGCCTGCTTGTTATAGTGATCCTGAACATTGCTGGTTGTCAAGCTCTTTGAAAGCTTATTGTGTAAGACTTCCATAACAATTCGCTAGGAATGTGCATTAATGATACTCTGTCAAATCTCTGCTGCAGTTTATGCTTAGACAGCTAGCTTTTCCAAGTGGAATGAGATGTAACCACACAGAAACATGACTGCTGTAAGCATTCCAGCATGTTATTAAACACTGAACAGAATGTATGTCTTGTGTCACATATCTATGAGATTTAACAGTAGCAACAATTTTCAGCTTTAAAAAAATAACAAGAATTAGTTATAAGTTATGCGGGGCCATGAGGTGAAGCGTTATAAAATTGCATGATCTCGACAAAATAACTAGGACCTAGAAATATGATGGAGGTCACAAACTGAGAAAGTGCAGTTGGCTTTTTGGAAACTGAATATTTAAGTATGGCAGAATGCAATATACTAAGTTGGAAAGACAAGAAGTACAGTTGGTTCTCAACAGTATTCAGCAATCGCAAATGGTGTTAGAAATAGTGACTAGAGAACCAGTAAGAAAAGCTTTTGGATAATGTGCTTCTTGCAGCTTGCCTGGCAGCTCCACAGAGCAGTGATGTAAAAAACACAGCTTCAGATATGTGGCCACTTTAGGTTGCTAGTTACAGTTGCCAGGTTGTATGATGGTTTTCAATCTGCATGTGCTAAGGTGAGCAGAATCCAAAGAAAAGTTTAGGGGCTTCAATGAATTAACTGAACCTGCCGAGCATCAACTTTAATTTTTAGCTTTATCAAGCCTGATAAATGCCATTTCCCTTGATATGGGTTCATATTTTTGTATGCCCTGCATGTGGACAAAGGTGTTGAACTTTAACATGGAACTAAAGTAAGATTTATACTTTTTTGGTAGAAGAGACTTTGTATGTCTCCTGCTGCAAAAATATTTTTTTCCACACAAATTTTTATTTTTCATTTGCTGCAGCTCATGTACAGTATACTGTAAATGTTTGGTCTTACAGAGGCAGAGAATGGAGCTTGGTGCTGAGATAATGTAACTCTGGTACATGTTATATAGCTTTGGTGCACATTTATAGTAGATATGTGCACCGGCAAAAAAAAAAAATTCTGATTTTTTGGTATTTCTATTTGTTTTTCGGGATTCAGATTGGAAAATCAATTTGTTTGAATATCCGGATTTGTCTACATCTGAAATGTTCATTTATTTCAGATGAGCTTAATGATATTTACGAATGAAAATTTGTTGCAGAAAAGTGACATTTCTTAACTTTTGACAGTCCACAGAAACAATAAAAAAAAGTGTGGGGTCGCCCCCTAATTCATCCCAGACCCTTTTAAGTCTTACCCCTACGCCAAAAAAAAGAAGCTTGGGCCTCCCTAAAATCCCTTACCAGACCCTTGATCCAAGCAGCAGCCTGGCACAGCAGGAAAGGGGGGTAACGAGTATGTGCCCACCCCCTCCTGCACCATACCAGTCCATATGCCTTCAACATAGGGAGGGTGCTTTGTCAGAGGAGCACCCTGTCGATGAGGACAAGGGCCTCTTCCCTACAACCCTGGCCCGGTGGCCATGGTTGTAGGGATGGAACATCCTAACGGCGTGTAGAGTTTAAGATTGTCCTTCAAATATTTTACTGGATGACAAAAGTGTTGTTTTTATGTCTAATATAGGAATCTTTTTTTTTGGGTGGGGGGGTTGGGGTTTAGGTGATGTGAGAGATCAAAATGTCAATGTAACGATGAGGCATGTGACACTTTTGTAAGCAATAAAATAAGTATTTTCTGTTAGAATTGGTTAAAGCCAAACTTCTGCCTATTTTTATATTTGGTGAAAGTGGAAAAGGATTATCTTTCTGAGTTTTTTTCTATCTTTGCGCCCATGGGAGATTTTCCTTTACCTGTATAGTTAAAGGATGTCACATCATGAATTAATGGAAAATCTACCCACTTTTGACGAATTTGACAGGTTTCAGACAGAACAGGAAGTGAGGGAAATAAAGAGCTGCCCTACCACTCCACATGGTAGAATGGGTATAAAGTTTTCTTCATCTCCACAGTTCACATATGATTTTTTTTTTCTTATGTAAATGCTAATAATCAACAAGTTATTAAAGGTAATTATGGTTATGTGAAAAATGGTATGTACACACACACACACACACACACACACACACACTATGTTCGCCCTATTATCAATCAATTATTACTGTTAAGATTACATATTTTGCTGTTATTCAATGTAGCATGTTCTTCAGTCCTTCACCAGAAAGCTGACAGAGAAAGAGATAATGGATGCACCATGCACGAGTCCAACGATTACTTTTCATTGTCCCCCTACGCACCCAACCCTTTTAAAGAAAAGATCTACTGAAAAGTTTCTAGTGACAGCCAGAAATGTTAAAACAATAAACAGTTGCCCTACAATGCACATACTTCGTATTAATTTGTATATGGTTGAAAGCATTAAAGATGTTCATAAAGCATTTATGTGTTCATTGATGTACAGTATATCATTTTTTTCCTCAAATTTCGTTTCTATTCTTAACCAGTACTTATAAATTCAATTACAAAAGAGATTTCTCACTGCATAAAAATGGTTTTGCTGTCATTTAATTATAATTCATGAAAAGCTGCTCTTGAAAATTAATAGCAGCCTCCTTTGCTCCCTTTGTGCGAGAGCATAATTATATTTTTTTACAATAACCTAAAAGTAATCCATCATATGCACCTCTATTTCCGTAATGGTCCCTTATTTAAAAATGTAAACTAAATTGTCTGAATCTATTTAGCAAGACTTAGGATCTCTATTAAGAAACATTTTCACCACAAGACTACTGAAAGAAAGGCTTTTTTTAATCAACTTTTAAATATGACTTTTTTCAACTAGAGCCTTTTTCTTTTAAACAATGCTCTATGAGGGCTATATTGATTAATACAATGTCATGAATGAAATGCCGGTACTGCCACTGCTAAACTCTTTCTAAAAATGCCAGTTACCTGGCTGATCTTGGACTTAAAGTGATATTAAACCCTTCAGTTTTTTTTTAATCAGCACCTAATGAATTTTTTTTAAACTGTGCCATTTCATTTATAATTTGAAGGTTTCATACCGTGGCTCCTCCTGTTTATGGGTATCTCCTTTGCCTAGCAGGTTGCAAAGGAGATACTGGTGCATGTACGCTCCCAACTGGGAACTTAGCTAATCTGTGTGTATCCACTGGAACAACCAGCTCTTGTCAGGCCATATACCTACTCTCACTTCCTCCCTCCTCACAGTGATTTGAAAGGCAGCTGCAGAAGCCTATTGCTGTCCTGTACTCCTTGCCCTCGGCATTCCTCCTCTACAACCTGGAACTTTGGGAAAGCAGCGGATTGTCTCGGTTCAGGCGGGGTGAACATGGACCAAACGTAAGTGTTATGAGGTCGGGGGCAATGCCAAGGCATCAAGGCATTTTTGTAACCTTAATGCAGAGAATGCAATAAGGTAAAAAATGCAGAGCTTTTAGTACTATTTTAAATACTGTCTAAGCTGCTGACCTGGAACTTCTGGCCTGTGTGTCAGAAAGTAATAGAGTTGGAGAGAACCAAGCAAATAGCAGTTTTCAAAGGTAGCCTGTAATTGCAAACCTCCGTATTACTCTTATGGTGATGGGTAACTATCAACCATTTTGTAGCTGCTAAGGTTTTTCTCTAGTATATATTTCTTACTAGGAGTCAGAGCTTTGGTGCAATTTATAATGCTGAGAACAGAGAAGGGCTACACCAGGCTATCTAATGTTCTGCAGCTCTAAGGACCAGACCTGGTTCAGTAGACTGCATTTGCCAAACTGTATATCAGAGGTAGTGGTTAATTGATGCTAACCATCAGACTAGTGGTAGGAAAGTAGTACTGTCTGGGAATTTTTTAGATTGAAAGTAAAGATTGCAGCTACAGCTGTGTCACAAAAATCTGTGGACACACACTGTCACAACAAATAGTCACAAGTTGTTTCACCTTTAGCAGTCACAGTTCCCATAAGGCAAGCACATCTACCGATACTTGGATGCCCCAGGACTTAAACTATTTGCTCTGATCAGGTGATGCCACAGGCTGGCCCCCAGGAACAAGGAGACGTACTGACTGGTGTCAAGGTACAAGACAAACAGAAAGCAAGACACAAGACAAGAACAGGAAACAAACACAGGACAGGAACTAATACAAGAAACAAAACAGGTATAGGATTAAAGATCCAAGGCAAGACTAGGTTTCAGGATCAAGGCAGGACTGGGATTCAGGATCAGGATACAGGCTTGTGTAGACAGAACAAAACAAGACAAGACTGGAACTATCACAAGCCCATAGCTGTGGGCTGGTGATGCTTAAATAGAGCACAACTAACCAACGCCCAGGCTGTGAGGGGTGTGTAGCCAGGCTGATTAGCCTGATCAGCCTGCAGCTGACTAGACTGTGGTAGGTGCAGTTACAAGAGGCAACCACCAGATGGAGCTGAGTGGTTGCGACAGGGATAGGAGCATTTAACATGCTCCTAACAAATTGGTTCTGTTATTTTATCTTTCCATGATCCAATTAATTTTATAATGTATTTGTTTGCTGAAGTTCTGCTTTAAGCATTTAAGCATCTGTCATATCAGTCTTAAACAAGTTGTAAAAAACAAACAGAAAACAAATCTAAACTCTATGCTGAGAATAACAATTACCTAAAGGCATATCCTACTTTCCTATTCCCTGGACTTTTGTTCTCCATCCTAGCTTTTCCTGAGCACACCAGGTCACACCGTGAAATCTTCAGTGCCCATGAGTTATGTGACCACCCCCAATTTGAAGCCTGTGAACATATAGCAATCCCCTTTCCCATAATATTAATACTTAGAGGGTTATTTACAAAGCTGCCAAAGGCAGCCAAGTGAATATCCGAGTCGAAGTGAACTGAACGGTGTGCGGCTATTGACTTTGGCTCTGTACGGCTGATTTCAGCCCCCCCCTTATGCATGAGTAAAGGGTTAAATTTAAAATTTGAAAAAAGGCCAAACTTTTGAAAAATCCTTTAATTGAAAAAAAAAAACAAAATACAGGTTTTTGACAAATCCTTTATTTGAAAAAAAATCCCAAAAATGGATGCAGCGACGAAATCCAGGGTCAATCATCACATCCAGCATTGTCCACAAGACGACAACTCGGCTGTCAGTTAAACAGTCGCTATCAGTTAATTTGTAGTTTGCATGCAAACATTTTAGCATTATTCGTTGGATCTGTTTTGCGACCAAAGCAACAGTTTTATATGTGTATGCTAGTGTGGCCAAATAGAGATTGTCTGCTTGTTTTTGCTGTTCCGCTGCAACTGTGAGCACCTATTTAGTGATAAAATGTAACCTCACAACTATCACAGAACTTAGAAGTGCTAAGGAGCACTTTTTAATGTAGCACTGCTCCCACCTGGGCATTGTGGAATGACCCCCTAAGTAGAGTGGCAGACTAGCATTTAACATCTCCGGGTGGATCCTTGGCTTATTGGGAGGAACACAAGCAATTGGGGGCCAGACATGTTTGCTTTTTTTTTAGTTCTGTTATCTCTGGAAAGAGGGTTAGGGGCACAGGATACACAAAAATAGCAAAATATCTCAGGACATTTGGTAGCAGCAGAATTTTTAGTGGCCCTTAACGGTGGCTATCTAACAGTGATTGACTTTTTGACCCAATGCGAGAAGTGTGTGGTACCTTTAAAGGCACCTGTGGTACCTTCAAATGTTGAGCAGTGAGTTCTCTGTGGTATCTCCTCTGGTCGCAGTTTCTCCTACGCTCACCAGGACACTCTTCGGTTAAGCAGACTTTTCTGAAGATGCTCCATACAGGAAGCCATTTTCCTGATTTCTCTAGAGTTGCTCCATAAAGATAGACATCTCCTGCTCTAGCTGTTTCTGGAAATGTCCTCCAGCAAACCAATTGGGTTCCTTAGGCGTTAGCTCATGCTTCTGGCTGGGACATCAAACATAAGCCCAAACCCTTCTAGAAGGTTAATCCCATTATTTATCTTCTCTGCTCAAATCACTGAATTAAACCCTCTGTGACTGGCAAAACCAGATAAATATTCATAATAGATTGTTATTTCATACATTAACTACTGAAGACAACTCAACAGCAGCAGGCAAAAATAACCAATTCCCTGAGTTTAGATGAAACCTTACTAGAGAAAATATAAAATATATTTCCTATAGAAAATAAAAAAAGTTCAGGCTGGTTACAGCTCATCTGCAAATGCAATACATTTAGCTAGGGACACTCCAATTTAAGACAGGGTCCCTTCATTAAACACACAAAGATATGTAATTTTCATGTATATATTTCGTATTTCTTTTAGCAGCTAAATAATTAGGCAAATTGTTTACAGAAAGGACAGATTAGCAACCGCAAACAATAGCTTATTTGTAGTTTGCATAAATGCCCCCATTGTGCATATATGGTGGATCACCGTTTATACCCTATGTATTTATGTAGACAAATTTACTTGTGTTATTTTTTTTTTTTATTTTACGTCAAAAACCTAAATCTGACATTTCTTAGCATTTTTTTTATAAGATAGATTTTTTTTCAGATACTTTTTGTTTTACAAAGTCATTATTAGGGTGCCCACACACCTTGCGATAATCGTACGATAATCGTGGGAAATCCCGCGAACCGTACGATTGTCGGCGGGTGTGTGGCATGTTCCTAAGATAAATGCCGCACGGGCCAGTTTGCGCAAGCGCACACTGCCCGTTCAGCATTGCGGTCATCGGAAGTACGATCTGCCTGTCCAAGATGGGCAGATCGTACGTTTTGTGTAATGACCTTACAACCATCGCAAGACAAAAGTCTTGCGATGGTTGTAAGGTGTGTGGCCAGCTTTAATGTGTCATATGAACCACATATGAGTAATGTCACTCTCAATGTAAAGTAGTGTCAAAGGAAGTTTAGGATTATAGGTTAGCATCTTCAAGGTCTTAATTGTCCCTATAGCTAACCTCTGCAGCTGGGATGTGTGTAACACAGCTATTCATGAAAGCTGAATGCAGGGGTATTGGTTAATTTACTAGTTAATTTACACCATAACTTGTTATGTACATTATGAAGGTGCTAATAATGGTGGACTAAGGTGGCTGTGGTATGTGGCTTACAGCAGGCAAGGATAGGGGTAGACAGGCCAGAAGTCTCCTAGTCTTTTGATCAAAGGACACAAACAAATGGCCAAGTCACACCAGGAGTCTGAGATCCCGGAGTCTGAGATCCCAGAGTCCTTCCACTACAGCGAGCTTTGGCGTAATTATAAAAGGAAACTACTGAGAGGATGTTACAAGATTGGTGGAAAGGGTAATAGTGGGCCCAGCAGTCACCGGTCTTAATAAAAAGAAATTAAGAGGACAGATCCCTTATTCTTCAAGTGGGAATTTATTTTTGGTTGAACATATTTGTGGGAAAATATCAACAATTGCACTGTAATGTACGAATGATATTTGCACTAATGAGATTACATTTCTGCCCAGAGTTCAGCTTGTAATTATTGTGTGTGGCTGCCAGGATGAGAGTGGATGAGGAGGATGAGGATGAGTACAATGGAGTAAAACCTTGCATATTTAATTGATGATTATAGTCCCTTGTACATGGAACCCTGCATACCTTACAGTATACTTTGTGTTGGAAGACATAGGCTATGCTTACAAGAGTCAGAACAACCACATAAAATACTTCATGGGGAATTTATCCAAACTGGAGCAGGCAAAATCTGGAGCACTTGCCCTTGGCAACCAATCAGCTTCTATCTTTCATTTTAAAAACTTAACTGAACAGCCTAAAGAGAGTAGCTGATTGGTTACCATGGGCAACTGCTCCAAATTTTGTCTGCTACAGTTTTGATAAATGTCCCCCTTAATTATCACTATCATATGCACTTTATAAATTAAAAAGCATTGTGCAAATTGCAATAACCTGTTGCAATCAGTCAGCATTCATCGTTCATAGATTTGATGGCACTAATCAAATAAAAGCCTGGATGCTTTCCATTGCTTACTGCACACTATTTCTCATGCTAATGTGTTGTCAATGTCTGTATATCAAGAAAATAATATATGTTATATTTTTTAGTTTTTAATTTTTAGTCTGTGTTAAGGAAGGCAAGGTTAATAGAACACCTGCCCTACAGCCAAGGGCAAGAATTGCTAATCCTAAAATATACATGGAGTGATGCTTTTGTCTCTATTGCTTCAATTAATAATGAAGAGGGATCAATATAAAGAGATATGAGGCTTATGAACCAAAAATAGGCTGGCTTGCAGTTTCATATGTCATCTACAGTAGATGATCATTAATATGCTTTTAAAGGAGGATGAAGGAATATTTGTACTATTTTATTGTAATATTTTAGTGCGCTCTTTCAAATATGTGTTTGAAATAAAAATACAAAATAGTATACTGTATATTACTTACTTTATGTTTGCTACAGAAGATTAGGGCACATTTATTTCACCTGAAGATACACAAAATGGATGACATTTTAAGATCTTGGGATTAAATCAGGTGTGTCAAGTTACCAGGAAACTCAAGGCATCGCCCACAACTTACATCTACTCACTTAATTGCCTGATTAAGTACTTTTGTACACAGGCTTTTGTAAATGTCAGAACTGCTTTTCTCCCCTTACAAGTCAAGGGAAATGTAAAAGCAGCTCAAAAGAAACTCAGAATGCTCTCAGTAGCTCCTTATACTAATCTCATGTGCAAGCTGGTTGCTCATGAATGCCCACTGCATTTTGTGTCCATATATATTAGTCTTATCCTTTTGGGGTTTGATCTTCTGAAATGTCTGCCTTCTGTGAGGAGAAAAACAATAAAGGGATAGCTTATTCTCTACCAAAACTTATTAGAAGTCAGTAAAGTGTTCTTACATGGCATTTCTATAATGCAGATATAACTGTACAATCCTGCCAAATCAGAATCTAGGTTAAGGGGGAGCAACAAATGTATTTACTGTAAGTGTTTGTGTTTTAGTGTTTTGTAAAAATATGTTCCATGTACCCTTATTTAGATGCTAAACAATGTGTCATTAAGTAGGCATTAAGTAGGATATAAACACTTGGGGGGACTAGGTATCTCTGTGGCAGGTACCAGTGCCTTCTCTTTATTTTACACACACACGCGCGCGCGCGCAAAATGTACAAATACTGACTTTGTTGCAGTAGAAGCTTACCTTCACATATCAGAATATAATACAGACACCTCTCAATATGTCCTTGAGGTACCCATATTGCATTTTGGAATGTAGAAGGAAAATAGACTTTATGTCTGACTTGCAGAAAATTGTGGGTTCAATATCTCCTTGTGCTTTTTTCTGATTTGTGGGCTCTAGTGCAGCACGTGATCAGCAGCCAGCAGACTCAGAGAACATGCCCCAAGTGACCAGGCCTAGCAACACCACTTGACTCCTCCATGCATGATGGTGAGGCTATGGTAGGAGTAGCTGTGGACATGGAGGCATCTGTATGTTGATGTGCATAAGACGGCCATCACCTGATAGAAAGGAGAAGCGTTGTTCGGCGAACGCTCGAACATGCTATGTTCGAGTCGAACATAGGTTCGACTCGAACGCGAAGCTCATCCCTAGTCAGCGTGACAATATTGGTCAGACAATCCCAAATTGTGTGACAAGAATGGGGAGATCATACTGCACACAGTATTACCCTCATCTCTTCAAAATGTGCAAATCAATGACAAAAGGTACGATGTAAATCTCATGTCTGTGTCAGGCATTCATGGGAAGTAACATATTGCAGTGCAGCTTCAGACACATTGGCACAAAGCAGATCAACTAGAATGGAATGCAGAAACATCAAACCCTACATAGCCAAGGATGTGCAAAATACTTTGTATGTGCCGGTTCATAAATGGGTGTTGTAAACTGGCTGTAAAACAGTTTAGAAACAAATACACGGAGGGGCGTGTCCTGTTCATGGCGGAGTAAGTCGCATACGCTCGAGCTCCGTGGTCTCACCAGCCTACATACTACTGAAAACCACTTATACCCACCCAACTTTGCCTATCAAACGATGTCTAAACGGCGGAAGGAGGGCACAGCTGCCTCACGAGAGGGACCCCTCACAGACAGGGACAGCATTTCTTCCCCTCGACTCGGAATCGGACCCGAGGCCGCAACGTGTCCAACATGGCGTCCGAACTCCGCTCACCACGAGGCGATGCCAGGTCCATCTCTCCCGCACCTAGTGAGACCCCCTCTGGACTGCACTCGCCCCGGGTATACGACTCGGACTCCACGGATGCAGACCACTATCCGTCCGGCAAGCTGCCCACTGACGTGCCGATGGAGTTCCGGGCCTTGCTAAAATACCTCCCCACTAAGGAAGACTTCGCCGCCCTGGTCACTAAAGTGGAAGCAGCCCTTCAACGGGACCTTCGGAAGGTGAGGCAAGAAGTCCAGACGATCGCCACCGAGGTTGCCTTAGTATCTGCCACCTGTGAGGCCATAGACGAGCGGGTTAGGGCCTTGGAGCAAGTGCAGCCTGAGGTTTTGCCACACATAGCGTCTCTCCAACTACGCATGGAGGACCTCGAGGACCGAAACAGACGCCAGAACATACGGATCCGGGGCCTACCTTGGCCGACTGCCCCTCCGGACCTCCGATCCACAGTACAGGAGGTTTTCAGGTCCTTGCTCCCGGTCACTGCTTCTGACACGATCCTGCTGGATAGAGTACACCGCACCCTAGGCCCCCCTTCCACGGTAGTCTCCCGCCCTAGAGATATTGTCTGCCCCTCCAAAATTACTCCGTGAAGGAAGACATCCTCCGCCAGGCCTGGCTGAAAAAACCGGTGGAATTCGATGGAGCGGAATTGCAGATACTGCCGGACCTGTCGCGTAACACCTTGAGACGCCGGGCCATGTTACGACCTCTTCTCTCAGTGATCCTGAAAGCAGGCGCCTCGTACCGATGGGGATACCCGATCCGACTACATATCCGCAAAGATGGTTCCTCATTTACGGTTCAGACCCCAGCTGATGTACCGACCCTATGCGACCTCCTCCAGGTCCCTCCGGTTAGACTGCCGGATTGGCTGACCCATCTCCCGGATGATGCACCTACGTCCCCGAAACCTCGCGGGGCCAGGCGCCCTCGACGAGCCTCCCCTGAGGCCCCTCCTGACCGGCGCCCGAGAGATCCACCGGTTACAGCGGAACTGTGAGTGAACTGCTTAGGGGTAGCTTCTTCCTTCCTCTCCCCTGGCCTAGCCCTTCTCTACCCCCGAGCTGACTGATCCCAAAGTGCCTGGATCCCGAGAACCGACAAATGGCATGACCTTGCGGGCACTTCGGTCCTACCACCACCCCGGACAATATCACCATCTCCCAAGAATGGCAGGCCTTGGCGTGCGGCCATGGCCGAAGCGATGAACCCACGATGCATACCTCCAACCGGCAGGCCCCGGCCCGCCAGACTGCCAGTATCCTTTTGTTTTTGTCCCCTCCCCACCGAGTTCCAGCACGTATCCACCGGCATACTGGCAAGCCTGTGTGCAGACACTACAGACTCGGGCCTGAGAGGCCCACGTTGGGCTTATCTTCGAAAGTTTCGTGGTCTTGATGCTAAGAGCCGTTTAAAGCTTCCAGCTTAGGGCCTCACTACTGCTACCTCTAGCAGTTTAAATCGTTTTTTTAAAATGTTTTTATGCTTTAAAGTTCACACTGTTAAGAATGTCGCCCTGTAGAGGTGGGGAGCCCGACGCGGGTCTCGGGGTTGGAAGGGGGTGGGGGCAGGGAGCGGATGGTTCCCGCAGCTCAGGGGACTTGATAACCGTCTCCCAGGTTGGTAAGCTCCGGGGAGCCCCAGGAGCGGCACGCACCAGGGTGCCCTTCCCGCCACTCGTTTTACCTGCCTCTGGCACCCCATCACCAGGCGCTGTCCCTGCGCCATAGTTGGGCTCGGTTCCCTACATACCGGATTGATGTTTGCTATGCTCCTTACCAAACGGCTAATAGCCCACGGAGCCGCGCTACGCCTTGTTGAGATTCGTTCCCCCACTAGTTAGTCCCTGCAGAGCCTACAGTGCCACAGGGATTGTGAACCTCGGTTCACCAGTTAGTCCATAGCCACAAGTACTCTATACTTGATTGTTCCACCCCACCCACTAGTACCCATAAGTGTTTCCTAACCCTTCAGTCTTCGTCAGCGATATCCCCCCCTTTTCTCCCCCTTGTTGTTCTCCCCTACCCCCCCACTCCCTTTCCCTGAACAATATTTGAGAATGTCTTCCCTCAGGATACTATCTCTTAACGTCAGGGGCCTAAATGTGCCGGAGAAGCGGAGGATGGTGCTCACGGACCTACACAGACAGAAAATACAGGTGAGCTTCTTACAGGAGACTAATTTGGCCGATGGGCGGGCTCCCTCATTCCGCGATCGCCACTATCCCACCACATATCACAGTTTTTCTCCAGACAAAAAATCAAGGGGAGTTTGTATATTGCTAAACCGCACACTACCATGGAACCTATTGGAGGTATCTGCAGGGGAGGAGGGCCGTCTCCTCATGGTAAAGGGCCTGATAGGAGATAGAAAGTTGACACTGGTGAACATCTATGCCCCGAACCAGGGCCAAGTCCCCTTCTTGGAACGTGTGATGTTGCAGGTGGATGACTTCCGGGAAGGGGTGTTGGTGGTTGGAGGGGACTTCAATCTCCACCTAGACCCCGAAACGGACTCCACAAATCCCTCCTCCCATCTGCCATATGCAGCACTGAAACGCCTCCAAAAATGTTTTCATATGCACCAACTGGCCGACATCTGGCGCCTACACCATCCCACCACTAGAGACTATTCCTTACACTCGGCGGTACACAATACCTACACACGTATTGATTTCTTCTTAGTGCACCACAGCAGTCTACCACTGATCTCGCAAACTGAGATAGGTAACATCACATACTCCGACCATGCCCCGATCATGCTCACACAGGAGTTGGGTCCTCAAGGGCCTAAGTGTTGGCGTTGGCGTCTCAATGAGACGCTCATACAGGATCCAGAGATGAGCTCCGAGATCGAAAACGACTTACGCACATACTTTGAACTGAACTCTACACCGGACTGCTCACCTTAAATTATCTGGGAGGCGCATAAGACATATATTAGGGGCACTCTAATTAAACTGGGAACCCGACGCAAGAAACAATGGCTGGGCCAGCAATACTCACTGCTGACGCAAATTCATGCCCTCTAGCTCCTACATAAACAGCGCCGGGACCCTGCCCTTCTGGCTCAACTATGTTCCCTACGCGACTCCCTCAAGTCCCTCTACTTAGATAGGGCCAAAGCTACCCTGACCAAATGTCGTCGTCACTTCTACGAATACGGAAACCAGTGCAGCCGCTCCCTAGCGCAGGCTCTCCGCCAACAACGCTCACGCACCTTCGTCCCGGACATTAAAACATCAACGGGAGCACTGTGTCACACTTCGGAGGACATAGCTAAGGTTTTTAGGGGATATTACTCTACCTTATACAACCTACCTGGCCCGCAGACCAAACAGTCCCTGACAAAACGACAGCGACAAATACGTGCCTACTTAGAGGCCTCAGCCATGCCCAAGATATCGCCCGAGATCCTCACCTCACTCGAGTGCCCAATCACTGCCGCGGAGCTGGAGGCCGCCATCAAAGCCTCCAACACCGGCAAAGCTCCGGGCCCCGACGGCTTCTCCCTACAGTACTATAAAACCTTCCCAACGCTACTCTCCACTCACCTGTTAGCAGCATGGAACTCGATACACGAGGGTAACCCCATACCGGGTGACGCCCTGTCAGCCCACATAGTGGTTATCCCAAAGCCAGACAAGGACCCCAAGATATGCCCTAGTTATCGCCCAATTTCCCTACCAAACGTGGACACTAAATTACTGGCCAAGGTCCTTTCCATGCGACTGCTCCCTCACATCCCTCTCCTGATCCACTCAGATCATTCGGATTCGTCCCCTTCCGGAAGGCACGAGATAATGCCACGCGTGCCCTCAATATTATCCACTCGGCCATGTCCAAAGCCATCCCAAGCCTGGTTGTATCAACGGACGTGGAGAAGGCTTTTGACAGGGTCGACTGGTCATTCCTGCGCCTCACTCTAGAACACGTAGGACTGGGCCCAGATATGCTGTCGTGGATTATGGCCCTATACTCACACCCGACGGCTAGGGTCAGTGTCAACGGAGTCCTGTCGTCCACATTCAGGATCTCCAACGGCACGAGACAGGGCTGCCCACTCTCGCCCCTCATTTTCATTTTAACTTTAGAACCCCTACTTAGGACCGTTCGGGCGCACCCAGATATTCGGGAAGTAATGGTGGGAGACACCGAACACAAGGTAGCAGCATACGCGGATGACCTGTTATTTTTTCTTTCGACACCGGACACCACTATACCCAATCTGATAGATGCCTTACACCGGTACGGTGATCTGTCCAATTATCATATCAACACCCAGAAATCAGAGGCTCTCAATCTGACTATTCCCCCCTGGCCCTGACTCCCCCGTGTCTCCAACAAAACTTCCCCTACCACTGGTCCTCCACAAGCATTAAATACCTGGGCATCTTACTCCCCCGGACTTTGACAAACACTTACAATCTAAACTTTCCCCCGTTGCTTCAAAGGATTAGATCCGATCTCCAGGGATGGGCCCGCTCAACATTTTCATGGACTGGGCGATGTAATGTCATTAAACAAAACATCCTCCCACGCCTCCTCTACCCTCTCCAGGCCCTCCCGATATTGATCCCCCGAGCGTTTTTCCGCTACCTCCAGACAGCAGTGACCAACTTTATTTGGGCCGGCAAGGTCCCCAGGCTCCGGCAGTCGATTTTACGACGCCCCAAGGTGGCTGGTGGGCTCGCCGTACCCGACTTTCACACATACTACGTAGCTACCCACCTAGCCCGGGTAGTTGACTGGTGTCACCACGGCGACACCAAACCCTGGATAGACTTGGAACAATCGTCGTCCGATATCCCCCTAGCAGTCCTACCGTGGTGTGCGGGACCTCCGCCCAATAAGTCCCGATTACACCCGATGATAGGACCTACTTTGTGAGTCACCCGTTGGGCGTTTGAGAAGAAGCATCTGTTGAGGGCACCGTCGCCTATGCAGCCGATTATAGGCAACCCCGGGTTCCCCCCGGGACTGGAAGGCGGCCGGTTCAGGCGTTTCTTGTCTAGGGGGAAATTCAGGGTGCTACATTTTCTTAAGGGACAATCATGGCACGCGCTGGGAGACCTCTCCACGGATCCTGAATTAAGGCACCTTGGTAGTTGGAGACATCTCCAATTAACACACTTCCTCTTATCGCTTCCACCCCCCGCAGCATAGAGTTGTAATCTTACGGCGTTCGAACAAACATGTGCAGACTCGGGGCCCACCACTAAAACGCTCTCCCTATGCTACCAACTAGCACAGTCCTCCGACCTAGACCAACCACTATATTTCCTTGAGAATTGGGAAGGAGAATTAGAGACTCGATTCTCACAAGAGGAGAGAGACCGGATACTGCGGCACTCCCTGAGGTCATCCATCTGCAACAAATACCAAGAGCTGGGTTATAAAATCCTCACACGGTGGTACAGAACCCCCCACAGACTCCACCAGATGTTCTGAGCGACACCAGACGAATGCTGGCGATGCGGTTCCTGCCCTGCGGATATGCTGCATATTTTCTGGTCGTGCCCACTAGTAACCCCTTTTTGGACCCAGGTCCGAGCGATATCTAAAAAATTCACTGACCACACAGTGCCGGATGAGCCTGCTTTTTTCCTCCTCCACCATAACCATTTCCCTCTCAAGAGCTACTCTCGATCAGTTCTGGTGCATCTGCTGAATGCAGCCCGTGCATGTATACCCTTGATGTGGAAACAGGTGACCCCGCCCTCGGTCCAGCTATGGTTCTCCAAAATAAATGATATCAGACTCATGGAAGACCTGACTAGCTCCGTCAAGGGCACCTCCTCCAGATTCACGGCCACATGGTTCTACTGGATAGAGTATACCACCTCGGCGGAATACCGCATGCTCTTGGAATCCTAAGGGATGGGGAATACATGCCAATATCAAGGCCTCTCACTTACCCCCGACCACCCTAAACGACCCAAGCTCTTTGTATATGCTGTGACCCCCACTGTGGGGAAATATGACTTGATTATATGCATGTGTACGCTTTATTTTCATATACCTTAATAAAGAATTTAAAAAAAAAAAGAAACAAATACACATCTGTGAGTCTGGTTTTTGACCTGAGATTGAACTATCAGAGCCAAGCTCTATACAGGTACCATAATTACTGCTGGGGTGGAGTTACATTCATAAAAACATGGTTACACCAATGTAAAAGAACATAGCAATCAGTTAGACACCAAACACACCTACATTACAAGATGCAGACAGCTGATGGGACACATGTCCCCTCCTAGGAGAAACACACATAGGATTTGTATTTTGTAAATGTAATTCTGTTTTATAATCCTTTGGTTGTTGTTATTTCATTCTGTTCAATCTTTTGGTTCTTGATTGTGAAACCTTGTCATTTGAAAATTTAGTTTAACCTCTTGCCGTCCGCCCGTAGTAAAAAAACGGACGGACGGCACTGCAGCATCTGCGGGTTGGTGTGAATAAATACCACCAAAAGAAAGCTCTATCTGTCCCCAAAAAAGGGTATAAAATTAATTTCAGTACAGCGCTGCATGACGGAATAAATGTCAGTTAAAGTACCGCAGCGCTGAATACTGAAAAATGGCCTGGATGGGAAGGGGGTTTAACACCGCGGATGTCAACTGGTTAAAAAGTCAGCATTAAGGGTGTGATTGCCCAGCATCATAACATTCTCTCTAGGCCCTTGGTCACACTCATCAGACCCTTTGATTGGTTTGGTTAATTCTAAAAGTGGGACCTGAAAAAATAGTTTCAGTTCTGGAGCTCTAACTTTACATCAAAACTACCCTGTTTCCCCGAAAAAAAGACCTACCCTGAAAATAAGACCTAGTTGTGACCATTCTCAGGGCCGGTGGTGGCATAAGGGGGCACTTTAAAGCCACGGGAGAGAATCAACGGTGTCAACTAAGCCAGCGCTAGAGGAAGCGAGGTGGCAGCGGAGGGAGCAGAGCCGCATAAGCCAATGCTTCCTCTATAGCACTGGCTCCTGTCACAGGCGGAGTAATACCAAATGCACTTCGCCTGTGAGGAATTGATAGTGAAAGCGTGCTTTGCTCATTCTGGCCAGCTATTGGTTACCGAATTTCTCTTGGAAAGGTACGGCATCAGGACAGAATTCAGGAATGGAGAGTTATGACGATGTTCCAGAAGAAGATGAAATGACTGTATTTGAATAAATGTACGGTATATTTTTTTACATGAATACATGTAGACTGTTGTACATGAATAAGTGTGGATTGTTGTACATTAAAAAAAAAAAGAAGGCCTTCCCTGAAAATAAGACCTAGTGTGGGTTTTTTTTTTTTGGAGACCAAAAAAATAAATTCAGTGTCTTATTTTCGGGGAAACACGGTATAAAGGAATGGTAAGAGTCAAAAATGAGAGCCGGTGACAGATATACCCTGTTTCCCCGAAAATAAGACCTATCACGAAAGTAAAACCTAGCACTGTTTTTCAAGATTCCTGTGATATAAGACCTACCCCGAAAATAAGACCTAGTTTGGTGGTAGCATGTGAGGGGGAACTTTGAAGAGCAGGAGAGATGGTATCAGCCTGCAGGGACATACTGTATTAAGGGGATGACAGGGGACTCCCTCCGGCCAGCGCAGTGACAGGGAGCACTCCAGTACCATACTTCACCAACTGCTGTCCCCCTGAAGGCACTGCTTAATGTAATGGTACTGTACTGTAATGTGTACCGGTAAATGGTACCATATTTTACTGCGCTGTCCACTGTCTGATGTCCCCACTGCTGCACCGCTGGTACCACTGTCCCTGATGGCAAAGCATGCCAGCGCTGCAGAAAGCAAGGCTGCGTCGGCGGAGGGAGCAGAGCCGCATTGACCGATATTCCTCTACAGCGCGGGTTACTGTGACAGGTGGAGTGATACCAGATAACTTTAGATTGTTGTACATTTTGTTGCACAGTATAAAAAAAAAAATAAGACATCCCCTGAAAAAAGACCCAGTGTGTTTTTTGGGGGCAAAAAAAATATAAGACAGTGTCTTATTTTCGGGGAAACACGGTATCAAAATGGAACACTCTACATGGCAAACTTACTTTTCACTTTTAAACTCATTTATTTTACTATGCTATATAGAATAAATGCCTTATGTATGAATATTTATATATGAAACAGTTTCTGCCTTATATTAAAGAAATAAAATGGATTCATGGCAAATTGTGCAAACTGGCTCAAATCTTTTATACTTGTCTATAGCAGTCATAAATTAGTGTATAAAGCACTTGTATTGCTGCAAGCAACAAGCAGTTAAACATATAATATGAAAAGGTTAGCATACTTGTGCAAGAAACCTTAGCATTGGCCAATGGGCATATCTGTCCTGCCCCCTTATTAGCTCAGATTACAAGAACGCAGCTAGGAAATCGAATAAAAGCAAACGGTGTCACAGATGAATCACTTTGATGCAAACTATTATTTAGAGCGAAGACCCTGTGCAGCTAATCTTCAAGGACTTAGTTTATGTCAATGATTTGGTAACAACAAATCAAGTGAGATGATGTCTCATCTAGTGCACATAGCCAGATTGCCTGAGGTTTTAACTAGTCTCTTCCTATTCCCATAACAGAGCCCATAGGGTTATTCATTTGCCAAAACCTATTATGGAAAAAAAGCAAACATTCAGCTCTTGTTCAGTGATTCAATAGCTCACTGATTCAAAATGTCAGCTCATAACATCTGCTCTAGCCTAAACCTGTTTATGTTGATATTAATTAATAGGAGATTTCTATGAGGAAGAGGGCTTAAAGAATGGACTTAACTGACCCATTGTATATAACAGCTATGTCCTACATTTACCTGAACTAGAGTTTAATTCATGACACAAAAGGTAATAACCAGATACATAGGAACTTATACACATTATTGTACTATAAATAATAAATCATTTTGAAAGGTACTCTAGAATGTACTAGAATGTACTGCATATAGGTACAGTGAGAGAAACAGAGTGATAAAGAAGAGATAGATAGATAGATCGATAGATAGATAGATAGAGTAGCCAAAAAACACTGCAACAATACATGTTGTGTTTTACCTTGACCTGATACCTGTGTAATAGGCAGCAGTTATATTGTATGCAGAATGAGTGAGTCTACTTCTGTTTTCCTTCTTTCTGCTTACTGACCGATGAGAGAGGGGTGGATTGGTGCAAGACAGCAATATCTAGAGCAAAAACTGAAGTTTTTAGAAAATAGACTGTTTACAAAATGCATGTTAAAGCTTGAATTCCAATTTTTACTGGAGTATGACTGTAACTGAAAATGCATATTAAAGACAGTAAAAAATAATATGTTGTTCAATAAAGGCTTTCTGTAAATGAGAAGTAAAATTAAGAGCTCTTGCATCTTCCTTTTCATTGCTAAATAACAAATAACCCTTAGGCCAATGTTTGCTCAGCCTTTTCTTGGCCTCTGCCTTAAATGCAGTATATACACAACAAATTATTCAGCCCACACGATTTTCATTTCCTGTTCAAATATAATCTTGTACAATAAGTGTTGGCAGAGATGCAGGAAAGTGAAACCTTTGCCAGTAATCCTGTTATATGTCTGCCCGATGACAGGTAAATGTTTTCTTGTAACCTACAGATTTACTGTACTTATGCCATGTATTTGCCCTCCTATATCTATAGCTCATTATTCTCTTTCACCCTCCGAACTAAATTTCCCTTCCTAGCACAAGAATGATTGACTGCATTACAACATTTTCAATTAACAGAATAAGTCTTCTAGTAAACCTACTCATTTAAAGAATCTAAAGTTCAGAAACTGATGCAAACACATATACATTTTAGATGTTTGAATAGAAAAAAGATGTTTGGATAGAAAAGATGCATTGCAAGGATATATGAAACATGTTTCTGTAAGTGACATAAATAGTGAAATGCACAGGTAGTTGTAAAGCAGATGAAGCCACAGCAATTGTACAGCCACTTTTCTCAGACAGTAATCAGTGCATCTCTATTACATTTGCAGCCTACCTGCTGATCTCTCCAATACTCCTCTAGGAGGCACATACCCAATTTATATTTTACGTCTGTTATGCCTTGTATGCATGACAAAGCACTATGAAAGGCCATCTCAGATTCCCTTTGGTGCTCATTTTAGAGTTCACATTGCCTCTGTGAGTGCTCTTCCACATATTATTCGCCTCTTTTTGCCAACCAATTATGTGTCTTGGATAATTGCAGCCTCAACTTCTGAGTTGTTTCTATGATTAAGCTTGCCTTGTTTTTTTAAATTGGCATTTGGTTCGCCTCATCTTTTACTGTCTGGCTTTACTCTCTGGCTGTTCTCCAACTCTGCCTGTTTTGGTTCTTTGTTTTTTACTCGTTCCTAGATGAAGATCATTTAATTCAGTTATAACATCCTTGGAGTGAGCTTGTATGGTGGCTACTTTACAACACACACAGGGACCAAGCAGAACAAAAGTAGTCACCCTCCAGCAGGAAGGACAGTGTCAGAAATCATTCAGAGATGATTTGAGGGTCTACAGTCAAGTGATACACAAGTAAGATACATTTTTGTTAATAGGTAAGGTCAAGTAACCACCACTCCAAGCTCACGCCTGTGATGGACTACAATCTCAATACAAATTAGTGAAGTAAATGAGAAATCGTACTAAAAAATAAAATGAAATCAACCACAAACCATTATTATTTCACTTTTAAGTATTACGTTTACAGTATTTGATTAGTTACTACATATTCCATTGATAACTTTAAATAGACTGTCATCACCCACTTACCGTAAAGCTCCAAATTAGCCACTTATCAATCAAAGTATACTATTTTCTGGTATTACACAAATTCATATCTGATAATTAGCTACTTATGATAATTTAAATAGAATGGAAAATGTGATCAGAAGCTCAGTAGGAAGCTGCAGATGACTCCCTTTAGAACAAGCGGCAGTTTTGGGCTGCTGTCTTAGCTTTTGAACCTGCTAGAAAGCAACTTGTACTATGTTAGCCTGGAATAAATACACAGATATAGAAGGCAGGCAGTACTGGTAATGATTTAGCAGCTAACTAAAACCTAGGTCACACTGCTCTCTTGACCCTGTATGATCTTTGGCTCCCACATGATCCAGTTTCCTATAATAGGCCGATGACAATGAGTATAAGAGTACACAACTATTTTTAAAATTCCACCAGTGGAGATGATAGTGTGCCCAATCTACATTGGTGAAAAAACAATGGGAATAAGATGTAACCACTTGATTATAAATCCATGCTATAGGTAACCAATAAATACACAAAAAGCTACTGTGCTATAGGTATAATCACCACATAAAATGTATCAAAAAGTGCACTGCGTTAATAAACATAAAACATAAAAATCTTTATATCTCAAAAAAAAAAGTTTGGTATAAAATAACCTTATAGATAAATCTCTAAAGATATTAAAGGGTCTATTCACTTAGCTGCCGAAGGATCTAGCCATAGCTTCGGCTAGCTTTGGCTCCAGGACCCCTTCGGTTCAGTAGATGGGGACCTGCAGTTCTCCATCAGGTCCCCTTCTGGTGATTGACAGTAGCAGAGGGTGCAATAGCTAGTTTGCTATTGGCTATTGCAAAGTGAAATAGCCAATAGGAATCTAGCTATGCATTCCTATGGTGTTTTTTTTTAAATTTATTTTATTCTGATGGCAGCAGAACTGCCTGG
The DNA here is from genome assembly GCF_000935625.1 of Nanorana parkeri. NCBI lineage: Eukaryota > Metazoa > Chordata > Amphibia > Anura > Dicroglossidae > Nanorana > Nanorana parkeri. Next base: position 122,427 of record NW_017308090.1, on the reverse strand, counting down.
CCAATAGAAAACAGTTGGGCGGAGCTAGCTGTCACTGCTAGCTCCGCCCAATGTTTTCTATTTTATTTTTTACTACTTTTTTAACTGCTTTTCTATTCTTCTCGGTACCACAGAGGTACCGAGAGAACAGCCGAGCTGAATGCCGCTCAGCTGCATTCGGCTATTCACTCACTGCTGTTTGGCATCTATGAGAATAGGCCGAACAGCAGCGAGTAGCCTACCGGAGGTTCGGCTATGCCGATCCAGATGTTGGATCGGCTGAGTCGAACTCCTTTTGCACTTCGGGTCAGCTGAACATGCTGAGCATGTTTGGCCGACCCGAAGCCAGCCTCAGCAAGCCGATGTACGGCTGATTTTAGTCGGTGTATGGCTGAAAAATACATTTTTATTTATTTTGTATAAACTTTAAGTTTTTTTAAATATTTTATTTTTATGAATTTTATTATTGAATATTTTTATTTTTTACTTTACTTTTAGGTGCTTCAGGGAAATATTAGGGGTCTAAACAGACCCCTGATATGTCCCTTTTAAAATAGAAACAGAGATTGAGAACACATTCTCTTTTTCTGCAGCACCTGTTATAAATGGAAGCCTCTATACTGATAGGGTTATTCACAAAGCTGCTGAAGGCAGCCGTGTGAATAACTGACCCAAAGTGAAGTGTTCGGCTATTCACTTCAGGCTTGTACAGCTGATTTCAGCGGCCCATTGGCTTGCTTCGGCTGGCTCAGCATGTTCGGCCGACCCGAAGTGCAGAAGGAGTTCAACTCAGCCGATCCAACATTTGGATCGGCTGAGCCGAACCTCCCGCAGGCAATAGCCAAATGCCGCCGAGCGGCATTCAGGTCAGGTATTCTGCTCGGTACCTCCATGGTACCGAGCAGAATAGCCAAACAGTAAAAAAAGTTGAAAAAAAAATCAAAAAGTAGAAAAACATTTTTTTACAAAAGTAAATAAATGATAAATGTTAAAAAAGAAAGATGTAAAAAATACAAAATCAAAGATGGTTGAAAAGGCCAAAGGATCAGCTGGAGCTATGGCTGATCCTTTGGCTAGCTTTGTGAATAACCCTGTGAGTGTTCCTGTTCATTTATATCATGTGGAGATAGTGTGTTTACTATAACTACAACTATGAACAGGAGATGATGTAGATCACTTCCCATTTATTCATAATTGAGGATATAGTAAACATACTCTGTCCTTAATTATTTACAAACACTCAGCGATCACTGATCACTGACTGCTTGTACCTCGCCCTCCATCCTGACACGATGTCACAGGAGGCTGACGAGTGGTGCAGGGAGGAGAGCTCAATCTGACAGCTCACTCCTCCCCCACACTGCCAGCCGGCCACCTGCGACAGCACTGGCTATCTCCACCCACACACCGCTATCCTGATCTGTGACAGGAGGCTGAGAGGTGTGGGTAGGAGAGACGCTGGCTGCTCGCAGCGCTGGGCCACCTGTGACAGTTTCTCTCCTCCTGGCTGGGACACAGAGCAGCACCCAGTGGGGATTTTGCCAAAAGTGCCATTTCCGGGCGATATGTTTCGGCGACCGATATATCGGTGCATCCCTAACTATAATAATTGTGATCAAATTAATCTTCCAAAGCATAATGTGCTCATAATGTGCATCATTAACAAAAGTGACCATTCAAAAAAAGTGACCATCCAAAAAGTGTTGATCCAACCAAATAGGTGCAAAATAGGTGCAATCGATATTCTGGTGAATATCATTTGCACCCATTTGGTTGGATCAACAGATTTATTTATAAGATTATCTTTTTTTTAAATACAGTATATATATTTTTTGGTTAGTTTATTAGCACGGTGCACTTTTTGAGATTTAACCACTAGTGTTTTTTTTAAAATTTAAAGCAATGTGGAACTCCAGCACAATAGCACTTCTGTATAAAAGGACACAGCAAAAACCATTACATTCGGGTCTATTCACGAAGCTGCCGAGGGATCTGGCCGTAGCTTCGGCCGATCCTTCGGCTAGCTTCGGCCCCAGGACCCCTTCGGTTCAGGAGAACCGAGGGGGTGCTGTACGGGCTATTCACAATGGCCCGTACAGCTCCTGATCACGGCCTAGCGGCTCAGTCGAGCCGATCACATATGCATCGGCTCGGCTGAGCCGTGC